>NW_013937782.1:0-522 GCF_000517525.1 Limulus polyphemus
GTTTTATGATAGATGGATAGTGGCTGATAGGTCTTTTACTATGGATAGAGAGTGGCTGGTATGTCTTTTATTACATATGGATTGTGGCTGGTAGGTCTTCCATTATATATGGATAGTGGCTGGTAGGTCTTTTAATATAGATGGAAAGTGACTGGTAGATCTTTAACGATGGATGGATAGTGACTGGCAGGTCTTTCATTATATATGGATAGTGGCTGGAAGGTCTTTTATTATAGATGGATATTGGCTGATAGGTCTTTTATTATAGATGGATAGTGACTGGTAGGTATTTAATGATAGATGGATATTTACTGGTAGGTCTTTTATTATAGATGGATAGAGCCATTTAGGTCTTTTAATATAGATGGATAGTGACTGTTAGGTGTTTTATTATAGATATATAGTGGCTGATAGATCTTTTTACTATAGATAGAGAGTGGCTGGTAGGTCTTTTATTACAGATGGATTGTAGCTGATAGGTCTTTTACTACAGATGGATAGTGACTGGTAGGTCTTTTATTA
>NW_013937783.1:0-725 GCF_000517525.1 Limulus polyphemus
GCATATAACTGTGCAACGATAGAGTGTACCTACTTCCCTAATTTGGTAAAGAACCATCAATTCAAGACTCTCTGGTAACAAGAAATCGAGAAACAATCAGTAACCAAAGACTATACTGCAGTACACATACGCTTTCAGGGAATCCAATAAAGGAGTAAAAAAAACGACTACGAAAATCGTAAAACTAATAGTAGAAAGTTTTAATTTTGTAAGTAAATGTGAAAAGTTCCCACGAACCTTGCATAAAATATTTTAAGAAGATTCGTCTAAATGTGACGAAGTACTGGTACAAATCGCAAAATCTCCTAAAACTCCCATAATACGAATACTAGGAAGGTGAAACTTCGCATGATACTGTGGAACGAACTAGTTAATATACATACCGAAATTGGTTAAGATCCATCGATTTAGTAACCTGTGGTAGCAGGTAATCGATAATAGAGAAGAATCAAAAAGCTTCTCTACACTACGCATACTCTTTCAGAAAGCCAATAAAGTAGTAAGAAAAGGACCACAAAAGTCGCAAAAATGATAATACGAAGCTAGAATTTTACTTGTAAATACGCAAATATGCAACAAACGTTCATATAAAATTTTGAAAAGATCCGTATAAATGGAACGAAGTACTGGTACGAAACGCAAAACCTTTCATAACTCCCTTAAAATTAACTGTAGGAGGGTGAAACTCTACATATAACTGTGCAACGATAGAGTGTACTTACATA
>NW_013937784.1:0-1047 GCF_000517525.1 Limulus polyphemus
GTTACATTTTTTATCTTTTGTAATTGGTTACTTAAGTAAAACCTGAAAACATAACCAATTAATTTTTGCTACTAATATAGAATAGTGTTCATAGTTATAAATACAAAAAGGGAAACCGTTAGATTTTCTATAGTTTCTAATATACAGCTTGAATGCTAAGGAAAAGACAGTTCTCCCAATATACCATGTTAACGGATGTATGTTGGGAGACCTGGTGGTGTACACTGTTACATCCAAAAGAATTATTTGAAACAAACAACTAAATTACCAAGACATACAGGTGAATACTGGATTAGTGAATTAAACATCCTATAGGACAAACTTCCAATTCATACAGACGTGACTATTATGAAATATATATAATAGTACATGAACTTCAGTCCTTACAGATAAGACGGATTTCCTTTAGTTCTTCCAAGATGGGATCACTTTTCACAATACATACACGTTTCTCTAGGATCAGAATTGGGGTAACTTCTTTTTCTTCATAACTTTCTTCTAAACAGTTTTCTCAGCCAATTTCCGTTGCTTTTCACGTGTTTCCATTAATATAGCAGTGTGGCATTTGTTTCTGTTACCTTAGGACTTTTTTTTGAAAACTAAGACATATCAGCATTTCTGAAGTTCGTTATTCATGATGTTAGAAAAACACGAACGTTCAAGAAGAAAGACTGCCCCTGAAGAAGAAAGGTCCACCTTCCGAAAGCGTTCGGGTTACAGGATTTTTATTCATTTCCAACTTGTTCTATATTGTTACAAGTACCTAGTTTTTTTGTTTTGTTTCAGAATTTCGCGCAAAACTACACGAGGGCCATTTGCGCTAGCCGTCCTTAATTTAGCAGTGTAAGACTAGAGGGAAGGCAGCTAGTCATCACCATCCACCGCCAACTCTTGAGCTACTATTTTACCAACGAATAGTGGGATTGACCGTTACATTATAAAGCCCCCACGGCTGAAAGGGCGAGCATGTTTGGTGGGACGAGGATTCGAACCCGCGAACCTCAGATTGCGAGTCGAGCGCTCTAACCACCTGGCCATGCCGGGCCT
>NW_013937785.1:0-990 GCF_000517525.1 Limulus polyphemus
ACAATAAATCAATAACAATTAAACAATAACTTAATTAAATGTACAGAATTACAAACACAAAATTACAATTCAACAAAGTCTCTTAATTTTACGGGGACGTAGCTTCCTCCGTACTGGTCTCTGTCTCGTTGGCTTCTGCTTCCTATGGGGTTTATCTGCTTCATCAGGAAATGTCCTATCGTCGATAACAGTCACAATAGTGGTAGTAACTTCATCAAGAGCTTCACCGTTTCCCTTCTCAAAACTGAATAGAGTTTCTTCTTCGACGGTGGCTTCTTCAGGTGGCACGTCTTCAGCAGCGTCATTTGTTCTGTTGTCCACTTTGTCCCAACTGAAATGTCCTGGGCCGTGATAACGCCAAAGCCTGTTGGCATGCACCACTTTTGACTTACCTCGCCGACCACATTTTATCCGGAAAGTCACGTCTGAGAGACGATCCACCATGTCATATGGGCCTTCCCATGGAGAAGACAACTTACGAGACTTCCCTTTGGTCTTCTTGGGGTTATACAACCATACCTTGTCTCCTGGTACAAAGCTGACTTCAGTAGATCTCTTATCATAAGATAACTTCATCGAATCAGCAGACGTTTTCAAGTTTGAACGCACTTGTTGGTGAATATCATCCATCCTTTCCGATAACACTTTCACAAACTCTGACACATTCTCAGGCAACTCTTCATAAGGTGGAAGTCCTGCTAACAGATCCACTGGCTACCGAAGTTCCCGACCAAACATCAACTTTGCTGGAGTGTATCCAGTGGTTTCATGCTCTGCTGTCCTATAGGCCATCAACAGTGGAGGGAGTAAGACATCCCAGTCATCTTGGCGGCTATTACAAAACTTTGCCAATTCCTGTCCCAGTGTCCAGTTATACTTTTCTACCATCCCATCAGTCTGTGGGTGAAGTGGCGTTGTCCTGGACTTTCGGATGCCAAACAACTTGCAACATTCTTGAAACACAGCTGATTCAAAGTTACAGCCTTGATC
>NW_013937786.1:0-1153 GCF_000517525.1 Limulus polyphemus
TTGAACTAATTAAGTGCCATCAAGGTGAAGTCAAAGTGACTGAAAGAGTTGATGATGATGAAGTGGAACCAAATATAGATATGAAAGCAGAACAGGAGAAAGACCAAGATTTGAAGCCAATAATTGATTTTCTAAAAGCAAGTGTTTTGCGCCCTGCTTGGGAGAAGGTGTCTATTCTAAGCCCTGTGATAAAGCACTATTGGGCACAATGGGACCAGTTGAAGCTTGAAAATGGTATTCTTGTCCGGAGATGGGAACTACAGATGGGAAAGTGACGAGTTGGCAAACAGTTATACCGTGGAAGTTACGGGAAGTTGTGCTGCGTCAATCCCATGATACTTTAACAGGAGGACTTCTCGGAATTAAGAAGACATTGAGTCACCTATGACAAAGATTTTACTGGATAGGTATGAGGCGAGATGTGGAAGAATGGTGCAGGACATGCAGTACATGTAGTGCTAAAAGGGGACCCAAGCATAAGGGATGCCCACTTTATGAAGAGTTGCCTGTGAATATGTCAGAGTTTGTGGAAGTGTTATCGGAAAGGATGGATGATATTCACCATCAAGTGCGTTCAAACTTGAAAACGTCTGCTGATTCGATGAAGCTAACTTATAATAAGAGATCTACTGAAGTCAGCTTTGTACCAGGAGACAAGGTATGGTTGTATAATCCCAGGAAGACCAAAGGGAAGTCTCCTAAGTTGTCTTCTCCATGGGAAGGCCCATATGACATATTGGATCGTCTCTCAGACGTGACTTTCCGGATAAAATGTGGTCGGCGAGGTAAGCCAAAAGTGGTGCATACCAACAGGCTTTGGCATTATCATGGTCCAGGACATTTCAGTTGGGACGAAGTGGACAACAGAACAGATGACGCTGCTGAAGACGTGCCACCTGAAGATGCCACCGTCGAAGAAGAAACTACTCAGTTTTGAGAAGGGAAACGGTGAAGCTCTTGATGAAGTTACTACCACTGATGTGACTGTTACCGACGATAGGACATTTATTGATGAAGCAGAAGCCAACGAGACGGAGACCAGTACGGAAGAAGATACGTCCCGTAAAATTAAGAGACTTTGTTGAATTGTAATTTTGTTTGTAATTCTGTACAGTTAATTAGTTATGTTAATTGTTATTGGTCTATTGTATGT
>NW_013937787.1:0-822 GCF_000517525.1 Limulus polyphemus
TGTTTCTTTTTACCCGCTATATAAGCTTTGGCATTTACTTTTTCTTAGTCTTAACATTCACTATCTGTTTCACATAATATACAAACAGCTAGGGCCAGTCCATGGGGTGAGTGATGTGTGCCCCCGCACTGGACACCTACCCCAGGGGAGAACCAAAATCAACACTTGTTGTCAATTTTACAGATGTAAAAAAAGGGCAAAGGCACCAAATACAAATTATGCACTGGATACAATGTTGCCTAGGGCTAGTTCTGTATACAAATACGATTTATTCATTTATACACACATGGTTTGGTTAGTTTTGAATTTCGCGCAAAGCTACATGAGGGTTATCTGAGCTAGCCGTCCCTAATTTAGTAGTGAATGGCTAGAAGGAAGGCAGCTAGTCATCACAACCCACTGCTAACTCTTTTACCAACGAATAGTGGGATTGACCGTGACAATTAACGTCCCTACGGCTGAAAAGGCGAGCAAGTTTGGTGGGACGAGGATTCAAATCCGCGACCCTCGGATTGCGAATCAAGTGCCCTAACCACCTGGTCATGCCGGGCCTAGACACATATACACAGAAGTTTACAAAAAACAAAACAATAAAGACATGACGACAGTTGATTTTTGCACTTCTCGATATCATAATTTAAAAAAAATTCACTATTTTATAAATATTATACGTTTTTAACTATCAATGCAGGTACTTAAAAACCTAATTGTGAAAGCATTTAAAGTCGTGCCTCACGTACGAATTGTATTTGAGCTTTAAGAAGGAAAATAAAATATTACACCATTTCTGATATTGGTTCTTATCCTCTCGATAATAATAAT
>NW_013937788.1:0-1850 GCF_000517525.1 Limulus polyphemus
GAGTCTTTCCAAGTGGTCTTGAATTTGTGTCAGAATAGGAAATAGTTTTGTATATTATTATCATTTGACTGACAGAATTATGGCCAGTTCTCACGTTGTTGTTCTTTGATAAGTTTTTTATTTCATTGTTTGTCCTGTTAACGTCAGGCTTAAGGTTTAGGTCTCGTGTTTGTATAAATAGTCGGCGCAAGCGTCTTTTTAGAATTAGTGTATGTATTTGTCGTGTGAGATTCCAATGATTGATGTCTGTTACTTTTTTGTGTGTGGGTTCTGTGTTTTGTAGCGCTTGGGTTATGTATGGCACTTGAAACATCTGCTGCATGCTAATCTATCTCTGCACTGTTTCGAGCTGAATAATTAAGCATCGGGAGTATTTAAGGTATTCCAATCAGTTTTTGAGTAAATGTAAACTGTGGAAAGTGGAGTCGGGTTGTTATTGCGCGGGTTAATATTTAAGTTAAAGGATATGGGATCGTGATCGCTGCCTATGTCTTCGTTGACACGAAAATTATGTATATATTGTATAAATGTGCCAGTGATTATTGCTGAGTCTAGTATGTCTTGTGAGACGTTATGAAACGTATGCGTCATTGATTAAAATCAGATTATTATTTTCGACTAGAGAATGTAGGATTTTTCCAGTGGCGTTAGTTTATCGGCTGTTAAAAAGAACACACAAAGAATTAAGATCGCCGATGATTATTGTGTGAGTATTCTTATGTGACCTTATACCAAAATATCAGATATCGGGTTCTAAACTGGGTAAGACATACTGGTAGTAGCGCTATCTTTGCGTGGTTAGGCGGTCGACATATTTTGTTACATAATCCGTTGTTGCTATTAATGTTTATGTTGGGGAGGTATATTTTAAGATCATTTTTTTATGTAATAGTCAGACACACGCAGCATCAGGTTTGTTGGAAATTGAAATTGTTTTATAATTGGAAATATTATACTTGTTTTGACGATTTTGTAGGGTTTCATTAAGTACAATGAAGTGTGAGTTTAATTTGGTACTTGAATATTTACTTTTAAACATCTGAAATAAAACCTGACCTCAGGAATAGGTAAAATCCCGAGCCTTAATAATTTCATGGTTGACGATACGGATTATGGGGTCTGCGATGAATTCTGAGATGGTGTCGGGAGAGATGTTGTACTGTACGTTCAACCTGGTTGCTTCAGCATAAGATTCTCCCAGGATGGAGGTTGGTAAAGGATAAGGGATAACTGGCAGCGGACTTGCTGCATTGATGGTGCTTCTGGAGGTTTCAGTTACCTTCAGAATCTGCTAATATTTCGGGCAACCCCTGTAGCTCCTGGGTGTGGTCCTCCACAGTTGGCGCACGTGGCTTCCTGTCATTAGCTCGTGCAGTCTGATACTTGGTGTTGTACTCCGCAACAAACACATCTAACACCGGAAGTACATGGTTTTAGTGTATGTTTGAACTTTTGGCAATAGAAACATTGTAATAGAGGAGGTTGCATGACTTTTGCTGATTCAACTGGGTGGTGGACGTACCATAGATTGATACCACTTTTGATCAGCTCGGTTGCATCTTTCTCCGAGGTGAGTGGGAGTCTTACAAGTGGGATATCCTGACCTGTTCTGTCAGAATTGATTCGTTCGGCGTTCGTTGCTGTTATACCTTGAGAGCTGAGTTCTTGAAGAACTTCTTTAAGCTGGATATAAAGTGAGCCACTTCGGATTATAATGTTGTATATCTTGGGCCGGCTGTCGTTCCCAAGGACGTGAATGTTTAGGTTGGCACTACGAAAGACAAAGCTATTCCATGGTCGACGACATTCGCACATTGCTTTACTAATCATCTAGACAGTCTTTTTCATAC
>NW_013937789.1:0-774 GCF_000517525.1 Limulus polyphemus
AAGATTTAACAATACTGTGTACTGTCAATAAGAAGACACAAGATTTAACGATACTGTGTACTGTCAATAAGAAGACACAAGATTTAGCAATACTGTGTACTATCTATAAAAAGACACAAGATTTAACGATACTTTGTACTGTCAATAAGAAGACACACGATTTAGCAATACTGTGTACTATCTATAAAAAGACACAAGATTTAACGATACTTTGAACTGTCAATAAGAAGACACAAGATTTAACGATACTGTGTACTGTCAATAAGAAGACACAAGATTTACGATACTGTGTACTGTCAATAAGAAGACACAAGATTTAACGATACTGTGTACTGTCAATAAGAAGACACAAGATTTAACTATACTGTGTACTGTCAATAAGAAGACACAATATTCAACGATAATGTGTACTGTCAGTAAAAAAACACGAGATCTAACAATAATGTGTCCTGTCAATAAGAAGACACAAGATTTTACGATACTGTGTACTGTCAATAAGAAGACACAAGATTTAACGATACTGTGTACTGTCAATAAGAAGACACAAGATTTAACAATACTGTGTTCTGTCAATAAGAAGACACAAGATTTATAAATACTGTGTACTGTCAATAAGAAGACACAAGATTTAACAATACTGTGTTCTGTCAATAAGAAGACACAAGATTTATAAATACTGTGTACTATCAATAAGAACACACAAGATTTAACAATACTGTGTACAGTCAATAAGAAGTCACAATATTCAACGATAATGTGTACTGTCAGTAAGAA
>NW_013937790.1:0-1280 GCF_000517525.1 Limulus polyphemus
ATAATGGAATTTAAGAAAATTCTGAAACGTCCGTATTCAATATGTTTTTTTGAATATTTATTATATATATTCAAATTTCTTCCATAAAGTGCAGTTAATTTCGTGTAAGGTGATTAGTAGTAGGTTAAATGGAACATTAGGCAGAATAGACATACTAGGTTTTAAAACTTTAATGGACTGCAACTGCCTGTTGAGTGAAAAGAAAACAACGTTTCGGCCTCTATACTATAGTGACCTGAAGAAGACCTCAGTATAGAAACTAAAACGTCGTCTACTTTTCACTCAACGGGCAGTGTTCTAAAGAGTGACAAATATTCAGCCACAAAATAACGAAGAGATTATTAGTCTCGTTGTTACGGTCTTTCATTAGGAACTTTTAGGCTAAAGTAATACATAATTCTTGTTAGTGAATCAGGAATAAATATATTTATGCCGCTAATTTATGCACGTTTATGTACAAATGTGTGGATATTATATCACTTTCAATGTTCGTTTTTAATGTAATCAAGTAAGCCGAACTCTGTAGTACTGTACGATTCTGATATATAAGAACATGCCCGTGATGGAATACCATGTAATCTGAAAGGTTTAAACTGTGTTTAAAGCTTAAGTTTTAGATCTTCATGATTTGTAGTTATTTGAAAAGCGAAAGCAAACAACAGGTATAAAATCATTTAAAAATGCTACAAATTACCAACATTTTTTTAAAAATTAAAAGACAACCACTTTTAACACCATCTACTAAATTATAATCTAGACCTATTTAAAAAAATTATAACAGAGTTAAGCCATAGCTTCGTCTTTTGAATCGGCATTCTAAGAGAAGAACTTCAGTATAATATGCAATTCCAATAATGGACATAATTTATGTATTTAAGAAACATTAGCTATCAAGAAGTTGAAACCATATTAAATACTTCCAGTTTGGTAAGTTTCTTTTCAAATTTAACTTTCTTCAAAAACTACATTAAACTGGAATTTTCGCAATTAATCTACATGTGTAAGACTATTACAACTGGCTTTGCAGTCCCATTGTAGCTGGCCAACCATTGCTATATGGAAGATACGTAACACGAATATCTGCATTCTGGTTGAACATTCATATCTGTGCATATTGTGATGAAATATGCTTAGGTAATGTTCTGCATTGTTACAGTAATCTTGGCCAAAAAGTTACTCTGCCCTGTTGATAAGACCTAGACAGATCTGTTACTTCAGTTTCGCTCAGCAATGACTAGACAATACACAGACGGATCTGTCACTTCAGTTTCATGTTGTAA
>NW_013937791.1:0-2610 GCF_000517525.1 Limulus polyphemus
AGCATTATTTGTCACAACAACTCCACGAACACCTAGGTGTAACTCTAGTTACCGAATTTATAACCACCATACTCCTCTTTAACGTTATTTGGTACTAACTACTCCATATACACCTAAGTGTAACTATAGTTACAGAATTTATAACCACCATACTCAACTTTAGCCATATTTGGTACAACTACTCCATGAACACCTAGGTGTAACTCTAGTTAACGAATATGTAACCCCCATACTCATCTTTAGCGTTATTTGGTACAAAAACTCCACGAACACATAGGAGTAACTCTAGTTACCGAATTTGTAACCACCATACTTATCTTTAGCTTTACTTGGTACAACAACTCCACGAACACCTAGGTGTAACTCTAGTTAGCGAATTTGTAACCCCCATACTCATCTTTAGCCTTACTTGGTACAACACTCCATAAACACCTAGGTGTAACTATAGTTACAGAATGTATAACCTCCATACTCATCTTTAGCCTTACTTGGTACAACTACTCCATAAATACCTAGGTGGGTAACTATAGTTAGAATTTATAACCACCTATACTCCTAAAGATATGGAGTAGTTATACCAAGTAAGGTTACACCTAGGTGTTCATGGAGTAGTTGTACCAAGTATGGCTAAAGTTGAGTATGGTGGTTATAAATTCGGTAACTATAGTTACACCTAGGTGTATCTCTAGTTAACGAATGTGTAACCCCCATGTATGGTGGTTATAAATTCTGTAACCAGAGTTACACCTAGGTGTTCATGGAGTCGTTGTACCAAGTAAGGCTAAATATGAGTATGATGATTATAAATTCGGTAACTATAGTTACACCTAGGTGTTTATAGAGTAGTTGTACCAAGTAAGGCTAAAGATGAGTATGGTGGTTACAAATTCGTAACTAGAGTTACTCCAAGTGTTCGTGGAGTTGTTGTACCAAGTAAGGCTAAAGATGAGTATGGTGGTTATTAGTTCTGTAAATAGAGTTACACCTAGTTGTTCAAGGAGTAGTTGTACCAATTAAGTCTAAAGATAAGTATGGTGGTTACAAATTCGGTAACTAGAGTTACTCCTATGTATTCGTGGAGTTTTTGTACCAAATAACGCTAAAGATGATTTTGTACCAAGTAAGGCTAAAGATGAGGTATTTATGGAGTAGTACGTGTAACTATAGTTACCGAATTTATAACCACTACACTCAACTTCAGCCATACTTGGTACAACTACTCCATGAACACCTAGGAGTTACTCTAGTTTGCGAATTTATAACCACCATACTCATCTTTAGTGTTATTTGGTACAATAACTCCACGAACACCTAGGTGTAAGTCTAGATACCGAATTTATAACCACCATACCCATCTTTAACGTTATTTGGTACAACAACTCTACGAACTCCTAAATGTAACTCTAGTTACCGAATATGTAACCACCATACTCATCTTTAGCCTTACTTGGTACAACTACTCCATAAATACCTAGTTGTAACTATAGTTACCGAATTTATAACCACCATTATCATCTTTAGCCTTACTTGGTACAACTTCTCGATAAATACCTAGGTGTAACCATAGTTACCGAATTTATAACAACCATACTCATCTTTAGCCTTACTTGGTACAACAACTCCACGAACACATAGGAGTTACTCTAGTTTTCGAATTTGTAACCACCATAATCATCTTTAGCGTTATTTGGTACAAAAACTCCACGAACACCTAGGTGTAACTCTAGTTACCGAATTTATAACCACCATACTCATCTTTAACGTTATTTGGTACAACAACTCTACGAACTCCTAAGTGTAACTATAGTTACCGAATATGTAACCATCATACTCATCTTTAGCCTTACCTGGTACAACTACTCCATAAACACATAGGTGTAACTATAGTTACCGAATTTATAACAATCGTACTCATCTTTATTTTACTTGGTACAACTACTCTATGAACACCTCGGTGTAACTATAGTTACCGAATTTATAACCACCATTCTCATCTTTAGCCTTACTTGGTACAACTAATCCATGAACACCTGAGTGTAACTCTAGTTACAGAATTTATAACCACCATACTCATTATAGCCTTTTTTGGTACAACTACTCCATAAATACCTAGGTGTAACTATAGTTACCTAATTTGTAACCATCATACTCATCTTTAGCCTTACTTGGTACAACTACTCCATAAACACCTAGGTGTAACTGTAGTTACCGAATTTATAACCATCATAATCATCTTTAGCCTTACTTGGTACAACCACTCCATAAATACATAGGTGTAACTATAGTTACCGAATTGTTAAATTTATAACCACCATACTCATCTTTATCCTACTTGGTACAACTGTTTATAGAGTAGTTGTACCAACTAAGGTTAAAGATGAGTATGGTGGTTACAAATTCGTAACTAGAGCTACTCCTATGTGTTCGTGGAGTTGTTGTACCAAGTAAGGCTAAAGAAGAGTATGGTGGTTATAAGTTCTGTAACTAGAGTTACACCTAGTTGTTCATACAGTAAGAATTCATAACCACCATACTCATCTTTAGCGTTATTTGGGACAACAACTCCACGAACACATAGGAGTAACTCCAGTTACCGAATTTATAACCACC
>NW_013937792.1:0-1129 GCF_000517525.1 Limulus polyphemus
TACAGCAGTGGCAAGAAAACCTACAGCAATGGCAGCTCGAACAGCAAAATAAACAAGAGAGATTACAGCAGTTGTTGGAGGAAAAAGAAAAGAAAAAGAAGAACGAGGAAAGAAACAAGAAGAGAGATTACAGCAGTTGTTGGAGGAGAAAGAAAATAACCAAGAAGAGAAATTACAGCAGTTGTTAGAGGAGAAAGAAAATCAACAAGAAGAACGAGAAAAGAAACAAGAGGAGAGACTACAGCAGTGGCAACTGGAACAAGAAAGGAAACAAGAAGTACAAATGGAAAACATTAGTAAATTTAAAAGCGAATTAGATACGTTAAAGGACGATCTATTGTCTTTTACACAAGGAGGATACATTGACCATCGACTTAATCAGCCCCATACAATGGCAAGCCCCTTAAAGAGCCTGCAGCTAAACCCTAATGCAGACATATTCAGTCCCGTTAGAAGTCACATCCCAGATATGAATGTCAGTAATAGGAGTGATCCAGTGCGAAGGAAGCCACAGGAATTCGATGGGAAGGCACCGTGGGGAGCATATAGAGCACAATTTGACCTACTGACAGAGATGAATGGATGGACAGAGAAACAGAAAGCTGTATATCTGGCAACGAGCTTGAAGGGACAACCACTGGAAATACTTGGACAGTTGTCAGCAGACGACAGGCACAACGATAGAACACTGGTGTCGGCTCTAGAACTCAGGTACGGAACCCAAAACCAGTCAGAAGTCTACAGGGCCAGGTTCAGGACGAGAGTCCGTGCTAAAGGGGAGAGCCTGCAAGAGCTGGCTCAGGACTTGGAAAGCATGGCACACAAGGCCAACCCGACTGCACCACCCGATCTCCTCAAGTTGTGGCTGAGGGATCAGTTCGTAGATGCCTTGGGCAGTCCACAACTTAAAATACAAGTGAAGCAAGCACACCCCTCTACCATACAGGATGCAATGGCCAGAGCTCTCGAATTTGAATCCTATGTTAAGTCCAGCACAGAGGTACCGAGTTTGATACAGTCATCTGGATTCAAGGCCAAAAAAGGTCAGCTTTCAGAGAGGTTTGAGGGACTTTGCAGACACTGTAATAAACCTGGGCACAAGAGAGCTTAATACTGGAAACTTCACCAC
>NW_013937793.1:0-799 GCF_000517525.1 Limulus polyphemus
AGTGGCACAGCGGTATGTCTGCGGACTTACAACGCTAGAAACCGGGTTTCGATACCCGTGGTGGGCAGAGCACAGATAGCCCTTGTGTAGCTTTGTGTATAACAAAAAACAAACAAAAACAAACAAACTTTAATTGATTAGCATGTAGGGATTTCCTGTGCCTGTGTTGTTAGCCCATTTCATCAACGATGTGTTTAACATTGATGTGAACTGTCAGTTTCATAACACCCATCTTATCCTTGTGACAACAATTTGAAATGAATAAATAAAAACAATCTTTTACTCCGGACTATTCAATTTTATTGTTTGAAGTAGGATTTGTTAGTTAGCCATAACTCCAAAGGAGCTTCTGCTGGTCTGATTTCTTGTTTTTTTCTCAGTTCTGTTATAAATCTTGAAATAAGTTTCTGATATGTTTGAGTATATTAATGTAATGTTGGATGATGTGGTTATTGAACTTGTATATATTTCACCTTCTCCTAATTTTCGGATCATTGCTGACACTTTACTAGATGTAAATAGTCTTTTAGTAGAGTCATTTTCCTTTGTTTACCTTGCATCTGCCTTGCATGGGTGATTTTTCTCATTTTGAGACTTTCTTCCTCAAAGTAATTATGAGCTATCAGCTACTTTTGATCTTCTGATTTTGTTAGTCAGGATTAATGTTCTCACTCATGTATTCTATATTACCATATGGCTCTTGTGTTTTTTAAACACATTGCTAATCAAGCTTTGTGACAAGGTATTTGCACCCGTCTTTTCCACCAGACCAAAAGTGCTTATTCCCATCTTTTACTTC
>NW_013937794.1:0-1101 GCF_000517525.1 Limulus polyphemus
GGAAAATGGTATTCCAGGGTATGGAAAAATGAAGGTTTGAAACTAACAAAATGTGTGTTCATTTTCACAGAAGTGGAATTTATCATTCATGTCGTGAGTAAAGATGGAATCTCCACGAGTCCTTCTAAAATAGCAATCGTATGATATTGGCCTTAACCTCTGACCAAGTGAGAAGTCCTCAGTTATATAGAATCTATAGCTTACTATTAGTGGCTGGTGGTCAACTTCTCAAAGGTCAAAACTGGTTATCGGCTCTCACTAAATTTAAGATCCACTTTAGATCAAGTGATGAATGTGAGAAAGCATTCAATCCATGAAGGGTGTTTTATTAGAAACTCCAGTATTAGTGTATCCATAAAAATGTTGTAAGTTATTATTGGATATTGAAACAATTTCAATTGGAGTTGAAGGACAGAGTAGAGTGTGTAATTACGTATGTTAGTCACATGATTATGGAACATAAATGCAGATATTGTATGATTAAGAAAAAAAAATCCTTGCAGTTGTTGTATTTAGGAAATTCTGCTGGAAAGATAACTATTAAAATAGTTGATGAACATAAAATCTGGAAAATATGATAACATAATGGATAATAACATTGGGGGAGTATGAGTTATACATATAGTATTACCCAGGGCCACAGTATGTAAACACCAATGAATGGTCGTACCATATTATGAAACCTTATTCATTAATTTAATGTCCAGACCTTGGACACCATGTGGAGTTGAAACCATTTATACCAAAGCAATGACAAACTATATAGTAGTGGATGGATGTTTCAATTAATGCTTTAGGAGCTCTTACAAGACTAACTGTAGGACCCAGATCAAGCATGGGCATTCCTTGTTGTGCAGTAAGGTGAAGCATGACCAGCTCAGATTGAGGAAAGCAGCATGGGTACACGTAATCTAGTAGAGTCTGTATTACCTATCCAACTAAAACATCAAACTGGATATATGGGAAAGTGTGCATCTTCACCACACCAAACACCTTACACAACTCTGAGAACAGTTGGCTAATAAAGATCCCTGAATGGTGTTGATCTCTTCAAATTCTCTTAACTGAGTTACCCAATATTCTATGAATGCATCAGCTTAT
>NW_013937795.1:0-814 GCF_000517525.1 Limulus polyphemus
GTCTTCTTATTGACAGTACACAGTATTGATAAATTCTTTATCTTCTTATTGACAAAACACAGTATTGTTAAATCCTGTACCTTCTTATTGACAGAAACAGTATTGTTAAATCTTGTGTCTTCTTATTGACAGTACACAGTATTGATATATCCTGTATATTTTATATTGACAGAATACATTATTGTTAAATCTTGTGTCTTCTTATTGACAGTACACAGTATTGATAAATCCTGTATCTTCTTATTGACAGGACACAGTATTGTTAAATCTTGTGTCTTTTCATTGACAGTACACAGTATCGTTAAATCTTGTCTTCTTTTTGATAGTACATAGTATTATTAAATCTTGTGTCTTCTTATTGAGAGTAAACGGTATTGATAAATCTTGTGTCTGCTTGTTGACAGTACACAGTATTGATAAATCTTGTCTTCTTATTGATAGTACACAATATCGATAAATCTTGTGTCTTTTTATTGACAGTACACAGTATCGTTAAATCTTGTCTTCTTTTTGATAGTACATGGTATTGTTAAATCTTGTGTCTTCTTATTGAGATTAAACGGTATTGATAAATCTTGTGTCTGCTTATTGACAGTACACAGTATTGGTAAATCTTGTCTTCTTATTGATAGTACACAGTATCGTTAAATCTTATGTCTTCTTATTGACAGTACACAGTATTGATAAATCCTGTATCTTCTTATTGACAGGACACAGTATTGTTAAATCTTGAGTCTTTTTACTGATAGTACACAGTATCGTTAAATCTTGTGTCTTCTTATTGACAGTAGACATTATTGATAAATCCTGTATC
>NW_013937796.1:0-738 GCF_000517525.1 Limulus polyphemus
CATGCGTAAATATATTTAAATAGGCATACATATTTTAGTTCAATTGAATGTGTTATTTATAACAATAGTCAGTTTTTTTCTTTTAAAAACATAACTATTTATAATGCTCCCTAAATAATAAAAAAATAAATTATAGTAATGGATGAGAGTGAAAAAGCTTGTAAATGCACGACGATCCCTGTTTAATGTGAAGCAGGATAAGGCCGTTTCAGGCCTAGCTTTAACAAATAAAAAATCGTCTTTGAGTGTTTGCCTTGAATTCAAATATGCAATGCGCTTGACCAATCAGAGCGCTTAATGCAATTAGCGTCGGTAATCGCCTAATTGGTATTTCAATTTTCATTTGACACTCGGCGGTCTAACACTTGCTTACTGTCAATTTGGATGCGTCACCGAAAGCCGAAGTACCGTATCTTAGGCCTCGGGAGCAAAATAATTGTTTCTTCATTTTTCGTTCTATTTTTTCACCCCTTACGATGTCTAAAGAAAAGAGACTGTCATACACAGCTTATTTAAGTTAAAGTGTGATTAATTATGCAAAAGAGCATGGAAACAGAGCTGCCGATAGATATTTTGGTCCTCCACCAACAGAAAAAAATGATTCGTTCCTGGCGCAAACAAGAAGAAGAATTGAAAATGATTAAAAGTGATAAATGCAATTTCCAAGGAAAAAAAACAAAATGGCAAGATCTCGAAAATAAACTGTACGAATGGGTTGTGGATCAGAGAAGGCAAGGA
>NW_013937797.1:0-963 GCF_000517525.1 Limulus polyphemus
AGCTCGAGTTACCGAATTTATAACCACCATACTCATCTTAAGCCTTACTTGGTACAACTACTCCATGAACACCTAGGTGTAACTCTAGTTACAGAATTTATAACTACCATACTCATCTTTAGCCTTACTTGGTACAACTACTCCATAAACACATAGGTGTAACTCTAGTTACCGAATTCTTAACCACCATACTCGTCTTTAACGTTATTTGGTACAACAACTTCACGAATACCTAGGTGTAACTCTAGTTACCTAATTTATAACCACCATACTCATCTTTAGCCTTACTTGTTACAACTACTCCATGCACACCTAGTTAGCGCATGTGTGACCAACATACTTAACTTTAGCCCTTCTTGGTACAACAACTCCACGAACAACTAGGTGTAACTCTAGTTACCGAATTTATAAATACCATACTCATCTTCAGCCTTACTTGGTACAACTACTCCATGAACACCTAGTTGTAACTCTAGTTACCGAAATTATAATCACCATACTCATCTTTAGTCTTACTTGTTACAACTACTCCATCAACACCTAGGTGTAACTCTAGTTTCTGAATTTATAACCACCATACTCATCTTTAGCCTTACTCGGAACAACTACTCCATGAACACCTAGGTGTAACTCTAGTTACTGAATGTGTAACCCCAATCACATCTTTAGCGTTATTTGGTACAACAAATCCACGAACTCCTAGGCGTAGCTCTAGTTAACGAATTTATAACCACCATACTCTTCTTTAGCGTTATTTGGTACAACAAATCCACGAACTCCTAGGCGTAGCTCTACTTACCGAATTTATAACCAAGATAGTCATCTTTAGCGTTATTTTGTACAACTACTCCACGAATACCTAGGTGTAACTCTAATTACCGAATTTATAAGCACCATACTCATCTTTAGCCTTACTTGGTACAACTACTCCATGAACACCTAGTTGTAACTCTAGTTTCCGAA
>NW_013937798.1:0-995 GCF_000517525.1 Limulus polyphemus
CTCGACAGTGGCTTCTTCAGGTGACACATCTTCAACAACGTCATTTGTTCCATTGTTCATTTCGTCCCAACTGAAATGACCTGGACCGTGATAACATCAAAGCCTGTTGGCATGCACCACCTTTGGCTTACCTTGCCGACCACATTTTATCCGGAAAGTCACATCTGAGAGACGATCCACTATGTCATATGGACCTTCCCATGGAGATGACAACTTAGGAGAAGTCCCTTTGGTCTTCCTGGGATTATACAACCACACCTTGTCTCCTGGTACAAAGCTGACTTCACTAGACTTCTTATCATAACATAGCTTCATCGAATCAGCAGACGTTTTCAAGTTTGAACACACTTGATGGTGAATATTATCCATTCTTTCCGATAACACTTTCACAAACTCTGACACATTTTCAGGCAACTCTTCATAAGGTGAGCGTCCTATTAATACATCCACTGGCAACCGAAGTTCCCGACCAAACATCAACTTTACTGGAGTGTATCCAGTGGTTTCATGCTCTGCTGTCCTATAGGTCATCAACAGTGGAGAGAGTAAGACATCCCAGTCATCTTGGCGGCTATTACAAAACTTTGCCAATTCCTGTCCCAGTGTACAGTTGTACTTTTCTACCATCCCATCAAACTGTGGGTGAAGTGGCGTAATGCCAAACAACTCAGCATTCATGGAACACAGTTGATTCAAAGTTACGGCCTCGATCTGAATGCAGTTCGTATGGCATACCAAACCGGAAGAAGAAATTACTAATAATCGAAGCTACAGTTGTAGCTTCCTGATTTGGTATTGCATATGCCTCAGGCCACTTGGTGAAATAATCCATCACCACACAAATGTACTTATTTCCAGCACGAGTTTGGAGCAGAGGACCAGCAATGTCGAAGGCTACTCTTTCCATTGGTACGCCAACTTGATATAACTTCACTGGAGTACGTCCCTTATGCTTGGGTTCCCTTTTAGCACAACATGTACTGCATGCTCTGCAC
>NW_013937799.1:0-674 GCF_000517525.1 Limulus polyphemus
AAAAATTATATAGACATGGTGAAAGGACACAGCCCTGGTGTATTCCTCTTTTAATTTGAATTTCTAGCAATAATCCCTCTTCGGTTCCTTTTCCCCTGTATAACTGAAAAAAAAATGCCACATTTATCTTTAATGTTTTATCAAGTTTGAAGCTTAAAATCTTTATGAATTCAGGATTTACCTCATACTTTGTGCATTGAAAATAAACTAAACATGATAAAGCTGTTTCACTGGACTCCCACTCTTTCCATCCACAGGCTTCTCAGTTTCTGAGCTTTGAGAAACCTAAAGAAACTCCTTCTTGTTCCTTCACTGTTTTTACACTATACTCCACAAAATTATGACATTTGCAAGCAGAAATATCAAACCATGCAACAATAACAGAAGTGTAACAAGAACCGTTTAGCAAGATTGACATCACAAGCCAACCTTCACTGACTACTGCTATGCAGGAAGTTCAAAATTTTAGATCCTTGTGTGAACAAAACTAATCACTGATTTCTAAATTGATAAAAATATATGGTGCAAAATATGCATATCTACATATCTGGGTACTTTTGTAATATGAGACAAAAAGAAAAGTTTTATTTTATACCTTTAAGGCCATTAGTTTTCATTGTTAAAATATGTGAAAAAATTTCAACCACATCGCTGTGGTACAATAAACTCCTATC
>NW_013937800.1:0-1372 GCF_000517525.1 Limulus polyphemus
ATTGCCACATAACCGATCTGAAGACCTTATTTATCAACCCTTTCTGAGAAAGGCAGGCCTACGTCTCTATTTTTAACTCTTTTGCGGGGGCAGTATAATATTTTCATCGTCAAGGCAAAGCATAGTATTTATAGCCTTCAATCTTAATTAGTTACAGAGCTATCAAGTAGAAAATCAAATCCCTCTCTCCACGCTCACATGTAAATCCTCCCTTTCAGAGCTTGCCAATAGTTTTCTCTGACTTTTAATCCTATATTACGTATACCCAATAGAAAACCAAGGCTTCGGCCTTTGAAATGGCTAGCACTCAAATTCTCATGATTTATAATGTAGCATTTGAAAATAACTATAGTCAAGGAGGGAGGAAAAGGTCTAGATTGTAACTGGCTTCCCCTTCCCCCCAGGTCGTCCACTACGACCTAAATTCCGATACAGAAAGTGTGTAGAAAACGCATTTTAAATCATAGTAAACTATCAAACTAAAACAATATAATAAGAACTGGTTAGAGTCGCTAATCACACATACACTAAAAAATAATTCTTATATCAAATAATAATAGTTTTGTATGGACCAGACATTGTATTTCTTAATGTATTAAACACAATGATAAAAGCTAATTTGGTAATATGTTACTAGAAAAAATCATGTTCGTGAACAACTTCTACCACAATCACAGTCCTGATTTTTAATTAAAGCTTACTTTATTATTTTATATTTCGTTTTAATTACAAAGTTGCAGAATGATAGAAAAAGAATGTTTTTTTTATGAAACAAGATGAGGTAGGCTTAATTAAATCATTTTACACTTGACCATATTAAGTTTCCTTTCGTTGACAAGATCGCTTTGTTAGGCTCTGTTTACATCAGGCTTTATTAGCCTAAGTAGCTAATTATACTATTGTAAAAATTTATTTTCATTACCCTAATGATCTTGAACATAATGAAACTGCATGCGGTATTTTCCGAATAAAAACAAAGATAAAATTTACAATTCTTAATATATTAAACACTACTTATGAAGTATATTCTTTTCTTCTTTTTTCGAATGAAGATACTATGTTCGGTTTATCGGATTTCTTATTTCGTGATTCATCCAATTTTTGACCCTGCATGATTTTGTAGTATCATAATAGAATTTTACTAGCTTTTTGTAGTGGGATCTAAATGTTATTATAGGGTTGAATAAAAACAAGAAAATAAAAACATCATGAGGTCTCGAAACCCTGGTCGTACTAAATAATGGATTTGTGAAACGTACAATTGTCTTGTTTTTCCTCTTCTGTAATTATGGAGTTACTGACTATTACAAATATCAATTATATAATAGTTATTACACACTGTTTAAGTGTGCATCAGACGTATGATGAGTAG
>NW_013937801.1:0-595 GCF_000517525.1 Limulus polyphemus
ACAGTGTCAGCAAAGCCCCTCAAACCTCTCTGAAAGCTGACCTTTTCTGGCCTTGAATCCAGATGACTGTACCAAACTTGGTACCTCTGTGCTGGACTTAACGTAGGGTTCAAATTCGAGAGCTCTGGCCATTGCATCCTGCATGGTAGAGGGGTGTGCTTGCTTCACTTGTATCTTAAGTTGTGGACTGTCCAAGGCATCTACGAATTGATCCCTCAGCAACAACTTGAGGAGAACAGGTGGTGCAGTTCGGTAGGCCTTGTGTGCCATGCTCTCCAAGTCCTGTGCCAGCTCTTGCAGGCTCTCCCCTTTAGCACGGACTCTCGTCCTGAACCTGGCCCTGTAAACTTCTGACTGATTCTGGGTTCCGTACCTGAGTTCCAGAGCCGACACCAGTGTTCTATAGTTGTGTCTGTCCGCTGCTGTCAACTGTCCAAGTATTTCCAGTGGTTGTCCCTTCAAGCTCGTTGCGAGATATACAGCTTTCTGCTCCTCTGTCCATCCATTCATCTCTGCCAGTAACTCAAACTGTGCTCTATATGCTTCCCACGGTGCCTTCCCATCGAATTCTTGTGGCTTCCTTCGCACTGGATCA
>NW_013937802.1:0-1796 GCF_000517525.1 Limulus polyphemus
AATGTCACTATGCACTCTTTGATTTTTCAATAACAAATTATCTTCCTTCATCTATAAATCAATGTCACCATGTACTCTTTGATTAGTAAATAACAAATTATCTTCCATTATCTCTAATCTAATGTCACTATGCACTCTTTGATTTGTACATAACAAATTATCTTCCTACACCTATAATCTAAGGTCACCATGCACTCTTTGATTTGTAAATAACAAATTATCTTCTTTCATCTCTAATATAATGTCACCATTCACTCTTTTATTTGTAAATAACAGATTATCTTCATTTCTCTCTAATTTAATGTCACCCTGCACTCTTTGATTTGTAAAAAATAAATTGTCTTTTTTATCTATAATTTAATGTCACCATGTACTCTTTGATTTGTAAATAACAAATTATCTTCCTTTATCTCTAATCTAATGTCACCCTAACTCTTTGATTTCTAAATAACAAATTATCTTCCTTCACCTATAATCTAATGTCACCAGGCACTCTTTGATTTGTAAATAACAAATTATCTTCGTTCACCTATAATCTAATGTCACCAGGCACTCTTTGATTTGTAAATAACAAATTGTCTTCCTTTATTAATAATCTAATCTCACCATGAACTCTTTGATTTCTAAATAATAAATTATCTTCTTTTATCTCTAATATAATGTCACCATGCACTCTTTAATTTGTAAATAACAAATTAACTTCCTTCTTCTATAATCTAATGTCACCATGCACTCTTTAAGTTGTAACTAACAAACTATCTTCCTCCATCTATAATCTAATGTCACCATGCACTCTTTGATTTATAACTAACAAATTATCTTCCTTTATCTCTAATATAATGTAACAATTCACTCTTTTATTTGTAAGTAACAAAGTATCGTCCTTCATCTATAATCTAATTTCACCAAGCACTCTTAGATTTGTATATAACAAATTATCTTCCTTCATTTTTCATCTATGTGACCATGCACTCTTTTATTTGTAAATAACAAATTATCTTCATTTATCTCTAATTTAATCTCACCATGCACTCTTTGATTTGCTAATAACAAATTATCGTCCTTCATCTATAATCTAATGTCACCATGCACTCTTTGATTTGTAAATAACAAATTATCTTCCTTTATCTCTAATCTAATGTCACTATGCACTCTTTGATTTGTAAATAACATATTATCTTCCTACACCTATAATCTAATGTCACCATGCACTCTTTGATTTGTAAATAACAAATTATCTTCTTTCATCTCTAATATAATGTCTTTATTTTTTACAAATCAAGGAGTGCAGGGTGACATTAAATTAGAGAGAAATGAAGATAATCTGTTATTTACAAATAAAAGAGTGAATGGTTTGGCTTTTTTATCTATAACAAAGAGTGCATGGTGACATTAAAAATTATAGATGAAGGAAGTTAATTTGTTATTTACAAATTAAAGAGTGCATGGTGAAATTATATTAGAAATAAAAGAAGATAATTTGTTAGTTTCAAATCAAAGAGTGCATCGTAACATTAAATGAGTGATCAGGAAGATAATTTGTTATTTACAAATCAAAGAGTGAATGGTGACATTATATTAGAGTTGAAAGAAAATAATTTGTGTTTTACAAATAATGTCACCATGCACTCTTTGATTTGTAAATAATAAAAAAAGAAGATAATTTGTTAATTTCAAATCAAAGAGTGCATCGTAACATTAAATGAGTGATCAGGAAGATAATTTGTTATTTACAAATCAAAGAGTGCATGGTGACATTATATTATACATAAAGGTAGATAAATCTCTAATATAAT
>NW_013937803.1:0-712 GCF_000517525.1 Limulus polyphemus
CTTCTTAACTCCGAGATGTCCTCCTGTCAAACTATCATGGGATTGACGCAGCACAACTTCCCGTAACTTTCTCGGTATAACCGTTTGCCAGGTTATCAATTTCCCATCTGCAGTTTCCCATCTTCGGAGAAGAATATCATCTTCAAGCTTCAACTGGTCCCACTGTGCCCAATAGTTCTTTGTCACAGGACTTAGACTAGACACCTTCTCCCAAGCAGGGCGCAAAACACTTGCTTTTAGAAAATCAATTATTGGCTTCAAATCTTGGTCTTTCTCTTGCTCTGATTTAATATCTATACCTGGTTCCATTTCACCATCATCAACTCCTTCAGTCACTTTGACTTCAGCTTGATGACACCTAATTAGTTCAACCTCTCTTTTAACAGTTACCGGAACTTGGCATTTGTTGTTCCCAAACGTCATTTTATCAAAATTAATTACAACCTTCCTTGGTAGTAAGTAGTCCAATCCTAATATGCATTCGTCTTCAATATCATCCAAGTATACTTTGTGTGTGTCCTTTATGCCCATGAGCTCAATAGTTATCCACACTGGTCCTCACAACCTTGTCGAATGTCCTGTCACACCTACACAGCTTATATATGGCTTCTGGTACTCCTTCGTGATCTAACACCTTGATGCTCACAAGGTTTTGCTGAGATGCAGAATCTATGACAAAGTTGCACCTTTGGCCATCCAGCTTTCCTGTCAC
>NW_013937804.1:0-851 GCF_000517525.1 Limulus polyphemus
ACGCATACTAAATTGACCCTGAGGGTGTGCAGCTGGATATTACTTATTTACGTGCGTGTGCAATCGCTTTAATGAGGCAAGGTAGAAGAAGAGAGGTGTAACTGCCATAACTCCAAGAGGAAAGAACCTAGACGCCTGAAATGTTGCACACATACAAAGGGTGTGCACTTGGATATTCCATATCTTATCCACATGCGTTCACATCTTTTTAACGAGACAATCTTACGGAAAAAAAAAACACATAGAAAAGAAGTGGTTCCATATATAAAAATTTCTAAGATATAGAAAGGTCAGTGCGTTTTAAGAACAATGTGTTCCAAAAACGGCTTTCATATGCTGCTTAGCGATAAAATTATAACCTAACCTTTATGCTGAAAGTATAAAGTGAAATGTATAAACTACAAAATTGAAATATATGTATATATATTTGTCGTTTTCTAATTTAGAGGCTTCGTTAATTAATGAGTTTTTTGTTTGTTTTTATTATTTAAGTTTAAAATCGAAGGATAATTCAAACTAAAGGTAACCTTTCTAAACAGGCCACATCCTGCAAAGGAGCAACAAAAGTATATAGGTTCTACTTTTATGCTAAACGTCATCCCCCAAAATTCTTGGGAAGCACGAAGCTATACAATGGGTTTTCTATGCTGTGCCTACGTGGGTATCAAAACTCAATTTTTAGCGTTATAAGACTGAAGACCTTCCACTGAACCAGTGGAGGCGCTTGAGGAGGGTAAAATAAGGCTGACCTCTCGTGGACCTCCAATTCAGCTGGAGACCATATTTTATGGCTTATTATATGTGTTAATCTGGCCTGAATAGATATGTCCAACAAAAACTGCTATTTAGTC
>NW_013937805.1:0-1183 GCF_000517525.1 Limulus polyphemus
TAGTTACCGAATTTATAACCATCATACTCATCTTTAGCCTTACTTGGTACAACTACTCCATGAACACCTAGGTGTAACTCTAGTTACAGAATTTACAACCATCATACTCATCTTTAACCTTACGAGGTACAACTACTCCATGAACACTTAGGTTTAACTCTAGTTACCGAATTTATAACCCCCATACTCATCTTTAGCGTTATTTGGTACAACAACTCCACGAAAACCTAGGTGTAAATCTAGTTTCCGATATTGTAACCACCATACTCATCTGTAGCGTTATTTGGTACAACTAGGTGTAACTCTAGTTACTGAATGTGTAACCCCATACTCATTTTAGCGTTATTTGGTACAACAACTCCACGACCACCTAGGTGTAACTCTAGTTATTGAATTTATAACCACCATACACATTTTTAGTCTTACTTGGTACAATTACTCCATGAACACCTAGGTGTATCTCTAGTTACAGAATTTATAACCACCATACTCATCTTTAGCCTTACTTGATACAAATACTCTATGAACACTTAGGTGTCACTCTAGTTACCGAATTTATAACCACCAACTTCATCTTTAGCCTGACTTGGTACAACTGCTCCATGAACACTTAAATGTAACTCTAGTTACAGAATTTATAACCACCTTACTCATATTTAGCCTTACTTGGTACAACTATTCCACGAACACCTAGGTGTAACTATGATGGTTAAAAATTCAGTAACTAGAGTTACACCTAGGTGTTCGTGGTGTTGTTGTACCAAACAACGCTAAAGATGAGTATGGTGGTTAAAAATTCAGTAACTAGAGTTACACCTAGGTGTTCGTTGTGTAGTTGTACCAAGTAAGGCTAAAGATGAGTATGTTGGTTACAAATTCAGTAACTAAATTCTGTAACTAGAGTTACACCTAGGTATTCGTGAAGTTGTTGTACCAAATAACGCTAAAGATGAGTTTATAACCACCATACTCATCTTTAGCCTAACTTGGCACAACTACTCCATGAACACCTTGGTGTAACTATAGTTACCGAATTTATAACCATCATACTAATCTTTAATCTTACTTGGTACAACTACTCTATCAACACATAGGTGTCACTCTAGTTACCGAATTTATAACCACCATACTCATCTTTAGCGTTATTTGGTACAACAACACCCACGAATACCTAGGTGTAACT
>NW_013937806.1:0-1241 GCF_000517525.1 Limulus polyphemus
CCCCTTCTTAGTTATTGTTCGTCCCGAACAATTGCCACTTATAATAAACCAATAACAATTAACAATAACTTAATTAACTGTACAGAATTACAAACACAAAATTACAATTCAACAAAGTCTCTTAATTTTACGGGACGTATCTTCTTCCGTACTGGTCTCCGTCTCGTTGGCTTCTGCTTCACGTGGGGTTCATCTACTTCATCAGGAAATGTCCTATCATTGGTAACAGTCACATCAGTGGCAGCAACTTCATCAAGAGCTTCATCGGTTCCCTTCTCAAAACTGAGTAGAGTTTCTTCTTCGATGGTGGCTTCTTCAGGTGTCACGTCTTCAGCAGCGTCATTTGTTCTGTGGTCCACTTTGTCCCAACTGAAATGTCCTGGACCGTGATAACGACAAAGCCTGTTGGCATGCGCCACTTTTGGTTTACCTCGCCGACCACATTTTACCCGGAAAGTCACGTCTGAGAGACGATCCACTATGTCATATGGGCCTTCCCATGGAGAAGACAACTTAGGAGACTTCCCTTTGGTCTTCCTGGGATTATACAACCACACCTTGTCTCCTGGTTCAAAGCTGACTTCAGTAGATCTCTTATCATAAGATAGTTTCATCGAATCAGCAGACGTTTTCAAGTTTGTACGCACTTGATGGTGAATATCATCCATCCTTTCAGATAACACTTTCACAAACTCTGACACATTTTCAGGCAACTCCTCATAAGGTGGGCATCCCTTATGCTTGGGTCCCCTTTTAGCACTACATGTACTGCATGTTTTGCACCATTCTTCCACATCTCGCCTCATACCTATCCAGTAAAATATTTCTCGTAGATGACTTAATGTCTTCCTAATTCCGAGATGTCCTCCTGTTAAATTATCATGGGATTGACGCAGCACAACTTCCTCGGTATAACTGTTTGCCAAGTCATCACTTTCCCATCTGTAGTTTCCCATCTCCAGACAAGAATACCATTTTCAAGCTTCAACTGGTCCCATTTTGCCCAATAGTGCTTTGTCACAGGGCTTAGACTAGACACCTTCTCCCAAGCAAGGTGCAAAACACTTGCTTTTAAAAAATCAGTTATTGGCTTCAAATCTTGATTTTTCTCCTGCTCTGCTTTAATATCAATATTTGGTTCCACTTCACCCTTATCAAATTCTTCAGTCACTTTGACTTCACCTTGATGGCACCTAATTAGTTCAACCTCTCTTTTAACAGTTACCGGAACTTGGCCTTTG
>NW_013937807.1:0-723 GCF_000517525.1 Limulus polyphemus
ACTGGATACACTCCAGCAAAGTTGATGTTTGGTCGGGAACTTCGGTTGCCAATGGATCTGTTAACAGGACGCCCATCTTATGAAGAGTTACCTGAGAATGTGTCAGAGTTTGTGAAAGTGTTATCGGAAAGGATGGATGATATTCACCATCAAGTGCGTTCAAACTTGAAAACGTCTGCTGATTCGATAAAGCTATCTTATGATAAGAGATCTACTGAAGTCAGCTTTGAACCAGGAGACAAGGTGTGGTTTTATAATCCCAGGAAGACCAAAGGGTAGTCTCCTAAGTTGTCTTCTCCATGGGAAGGCCCATATGACATAGTGGATCGTCTCTCAGACGTGACTTTCTGGGTAAAATGTGGTCAGCGAGGTAAGCCAAAAGTGGTGCATGCCAACAGGCTTTGGCGTTGTCACGGTCTAGAACATTTCAGTTGGGACGAAGTGGACAACAGAACAAATGACGCTGCTGAAGACGTGCCACCTGAAGAAGCCACCGTCGAAGAAGAAGAAACTCTACTCAGTTTTGAGAAGGGAAACGGTGAAGCTCTTGGTGAAGTTACTCCACTGATGTGACTGTTACCGATGATAGGACATTTACTGATTAAGCAGCTGAACTCCACATGAAGCAGAAGCCAACAAATCGGAGACCAGTATGGAAGAAGATACGTCCCGTAAAATAAGAGACTTTGTTGAATTGTGATTTTCTGTTTGTAATTCTGTACA
>NW_013937808.1:0-1109 GCF_000517525.1 Limulus polyphemus
TACAAGAGCTCCTTTATTGTATTATACAAGTTAACTAAAACCTCTAAAATCACGTGTCACCTAGATCCATGTTTTCAGCCACTTCTGATCATGAGATAGAGTGACGTGATAAAGTTTTACTTCAGATATCAAGTTGCTCTGTACGACGGCAATAAAATCCTTGGTACTTACTGTAATCGTCAAACGAGAATACAGCTCAGTATACGTGTCTATCTTGTACATCATGTATTATATAGTTCAGTTATTATGAATTTTGGTCCCTCTTCTTGTTAACCCAGGCTAATGTTCATCACCATACTGCTTGTAGTACTGTTGGTTCACTGGAAGGAATTATCGATTCTCTGTCGTCTACTGTGGAAGAATTAACAGATCTGGCTAAACAGAGAATTACTACATTAGAAGATAATACATCCCTTTATAATTTAATTACTTTAAAAACAACGTTTTCGTATTAATGTAAGATAACGTTAATGAAAAGAACTGTCATTGATTTTAGTATACTGGTAAGTATTTTGAAGTTTTGAATTAATATTGATATAAATTTATAATTATACTTTACTATCTGTTCTATTCCAGGCCCTATTTGTTTTAAACACGACGTGTTTCACACCATAACGCCCATCTCTACCAACGCAACACAAATTAGAGAAAGAACCTCTCTACCGGTAGACTGTTCCGCCATCTATCATCACTTAAATCAAACAAATGGCGTCTTCAAGATATGTCCACATTTTCTGAACCACCCAATCTCTGTATACTGCGATATGGAGACTGTGGGGGGAGGATGGACAGTAGGTGATCTAGTAGAAGTTTGTGATGTCCAAAATACGTACGGAGAAGATTCTAAGATTATAAGTAATTGTAAAATGTTAAAATTAACAATGTGTGTTCATATTACTAGTCTTCATTGTTCTAAGGTAGGAACATAATTTTTCTTTTCTTATTACAAATACATGTATGATTTTGTGATAAAAAAGAGAAATCTACTTGTAACACAATCATTAGGCTGCACGATACTATAAACCTGAAACAACAATTCAACTATTTGTTCTAGACTACAGAACTACAACTTGTAAGGTTCTGGTATTATTATTACAGTGATTATATCA
>NW_013937809.1:0-2243 GCF_000517525.1 Limulus polyphemus
TGGTGGTTGTAAATTCGGTAACTAAAGCTACGCCTAGGTGTTGGTGGAGATTTTGTACCAAATAACGCTAAAGATGAGTATGGTGTTACACATTCAGTAACAAGAGTTACACATACGTGTTCATGGAGTAGTTGTTCCAAGTAAGGCTAAAGATGAGTATGATGATTATAAATTCGGTAACTAGAGTTACACCTAGGTGTTTATGGAGTAGTTGTACCAAGTAAGGCTAAAGATGAGTATGGTTGTTATAAATTCGGAAATTAGAGTTACACCTAGGTGTTCATGGAGTAGTTGTAACAAGTAAGGCTGAAGAAGATTATGGTGGTTATAAATTCGGTAACTATTGTTACTTCTAGGTGTTCATTGAGTAGTTGTACGAAATAAGACTAAAGATGAGTATGGTGGTTATAAATTCTGTAACTAGAGTTACACCTAGGTGTTCATGGAGTAGTTGTACCAAGTAAGGCTAAAGATGAGTATGGTGGTTGTAAACTCGGTAACTAGAGCAACGCCTAGGTGTTCGTTGAGTTGTTGTACCAAATAACGCTAAAGATGAGTATGGATGTTACACATTCGGTAAGTAGAGTTACACCTAAGTGTCCATGGAGTACTTGTATCAAGAAAGGCTAAAGATGAGTATGGTGGTTGTAAACTCGGTAACTAGAGCTACGCCTAGGTGTTCGTGGAGTTGTTGTACCAAATAACGCTAAAGATGAGTATGGGGGTTACACATTCGGGAACTAGAGTTACACCTAGGTGTTCATGGAGTAGTTGTATCAAATAAGGATAAAGATGAGTATGGTGGTTATGAATTCGGAAACTTGAGTTACACCTAGGTGTTCATGGAGTAGTTGTACCAAATAAGGCTAAAGATGAATATGGTGGTTATAATTTCGGCAACTAGAGTTACACGTAGGTGTTGGTGGAGTTGTTGTACCAAGAAGGGCTAAAGGTAAGTATGGTGGTTACACATGCGCTAACTAGGTGTGCATGGAGTAGTTGTACCAAGTAAGGCTAAAGACGAGTATGTTGGTTATAAATTCAGTAACTAGAGTTACACCTAGGTGTTCATGCAGAAGTTACACAAACTAAGGCTAAAGACGAGTAGGTTGGTTTTAAATTCAGTTACTAGAGTGACACCTAAGTGTTCATGGAGTAGTTGTACCAAGTAAGGCTAAAGATGAGAATGATGGTTATAAATTATGTAGCTAGAGTTACTACAACTACTCCATGAACACCTAGGTTCAAGTAAGGCTAAAGATGAGTATGGTGGTTGTAACTTCGGTAACTAGAGCTACGACTAGGTTTTCGTGGAGATTTTGTACTAAATAACGCTAAAGATGAGTATGGGGTTACACATTCAGTAACTAGAGTTACACACAGATGTTCATGGAGTAGTTGTTCCAAGTAAGGCTAAAGATTAATATGATGATTATAAATTCGGAAACTAGAGTTACACCTAGGTGTTGATGGAGTGTTGTACCAAGTAAGGCTAAAGCTGAGTATGGTGGTTACACATCCGCTAACTAGTTGTACATGAAGTAGTTGTACCAAGTAAGGCTAAAGACGAATATGTTGGTTATAAATTCAGTAACTAGAGTTACACCTAGGTGTTCATGGAGTAGTTGTACCAAGTAAGACTAAAGACGAGTAGGTTGGTTATAAATTCAGTAACTAGAGTTACACCTACGGGTTCATGGAGAAGTTGTACCAAGTAAGGCTAAAGACGAGTATGTTGGTTATAAATTCAGTAACTAGAGTTACACCTAGGTGTTCATGGAGCAGTTGTACCAAGTAAGACTAAAGACGAGTAGGTTGGTTATAAATTCAGTAACTAGAGTTACACCTAGGTATTCGTGGAGTTGTTGTACCAAATAACTCTAAAGATGAGTATGGTGGTTACAAATTCGGTAACTAGAGTTACACCTAGCTGTTCATGGAGAAGTTGTACCAAGTAAGGCTAAAGACGAATAAGTTGGTTATAAATTCAGTAACTAGAGTTACTTCTAGGTGTTCATGGAGCAGTTGTACCAAGTGAGGCTAAAGACGAGTATGGTGGTATTAAATTCGGTAGTCTTATTTCGTAAAACTACTCAATGAACACCTAGGTGTAACAATAGTTAAAGTTGAGTATGGTGGTTATAAATTCGGGAACTAGAGTTACACCTAAGTGTTCGTGGAGTTGTTGTACCAAATAACGCTAAAGATGAGTATGAGGTTACACATTCAGTAACTAGAGTTAT
>NW_013937810.1:0-735 GCF_000517525.1 Limulus polyphemus
GAGAGACATCAGCAGTTGCAAGAAAACCTGCAACAGTGGCAGCTCGAACAGCAAAATAAACAAGAAGAGAGATTACAGCATTGTTGGAGGAGAAAGAAAAGAAACAAGAAGATAAATTACAGCAGTTGTTAGAGGAAAAAGAAAAGAAACAAGAAGAGAGACAACAGCAGTGGCAAGAAAACCTGCAACAGTAGCAGCTCGAACAGCAAAAGAAACAAGAAGAGAGATTACAGTAGTGGCAACTAGAACAAGAAAGGAAACAGGAAGAAAGTATCCAACAGTTGCAGGAAAGACAGCAGCAACTACAGGAAAATCAACAACAGTGGCAAGAAGTACAAATGGAAAACATTAGTAAATTTAAAAGCGAATTAGATACGTTAAAGGATGATTTATTGTCTTTTACACAAGGAGGATACATTAACCATCGACTTAATCAGCCCCAGACAATGGCAAACACCTTCCAGAGCCTGCAGCTAAACCCTAATGCAGACATCTTCAGTCCTGTGAGAAGTCACATCCCAGATATGAATGTCAGTAATAGGAGTGATCCAGTACGAAGGAAGCCACAGGAATTCGATGGGAAGGCACTGTGGGAATCATATAGAGCACAATTTGAGCTACTGGCAGAGATTAACAGGTGGACAGAGGAGCAGAAAGCAGTATATCTGTCAACGAGCTTGAAGGGACAACCACTGGAAATACTTGGACAGTTGTCAGCAGATGATAGACACAACT
>NW_013937811.1:0-630 GCF_000517525.1 Limulus polyphemus
TAAGTGAGAATGGTGTGCAAACTGATCCTGATAAGGTGAAAACAGTGCGTGACTGGCCAACACCAGACAATGTGGGAGAGTTAAGAAGTTTCTTGGGACTCTGTACTTACTACCGGAAGTTTGTGAAGGACTTTGCAACTATAGCTGCTCCATTACATGATTTGACTAAAAAAGGCCAAAGGTTTGAATGGACAGTTTCTTGCCAGCATTCTTTCAAGACGCTGAAGGAAAAATTGGCCTCCACTCCACTTTTAAAGCTTCCAGATCCCTTACTGCCGTACATACTGGATTGTGATGCTAGTAATGTCGAAATTGGAGGAGTGTTGTCTCAGAAATTCGGTGAAAACGAACATGTGGTTGCCTACTTCAGTAGGGTCCTGAGTAGACTAGAGAGGAACTACTGTGTAACACGGAGGGAACTCCTTGCTATAGTAAAGAGTTTGACATATTTCCATCCTTACCTCTATGGTGCAAGGTTTACCATCAGGACAGACCATGCCGCATTACACTGGTTAAGATCATTAAAGAACCCAGAGGGACAACTAGCACGTTGGATCGGGAAAATAGACCAGTATAATTATAATATTGAATATAGAGAAGGAAAATCCCATGGTAATGCTGATGGACTGA
>NW_013937812.1:0-714 GCF_000517525.1 Limulus polyphemus
TACACAGTATTTATAAATCTTGTGTCTTCTTATTGACAGTACACAGTATTGTTAAATCTTGTGTCTTCTTATTGACAGTACACAGTATCGTTGAATATTGTGTCTTCTTATTGACAGTACACAGTATCGTTAAATCTTGTGTCTTCTTATTGACAGTACACAGTATCGTTAAATCTTGTGTCTTCTTATTGACAGTACACAGTATCGTTAAATCTTTTGTCTTCTTATTGACAGTACACAGTATCGTTAAATCTTGTGTCTTCTTATTGACAGTACACAGTATCGTTAAATCTTATGTCTTCTTATTGAAAGTACACAGTATCGTTAAATCTGTTGTCTTCCTATTGACAGTACACAGTATCGTTAAATCTTGTGTCTTTTATTGATAGTACACAGTATTGTTAAATGGTGTATCTTCTTATTGATAGTATACAGTATTGTTAAATCTTGTGTCTTCTTATTGACAGTACACAGTATCGTTAAATCTTGTGTCTTCTTCTTGACAGTACACAGTATCGTTAAATCTTGTGTCTTCTTATTGACAGTACACATTATCGTTAAATCTTGTGTCTTCTTATTGACAGTACACAGTATCGTTAAATCTTTGTCTTCTTATTGACAGTACACAGTATCGTTAAATCTTGTGTCTTCTTATTGACAGAACACAGTATCGTTAAATCTTGTGTCTTCTTATTGATAGTACACAGTATCGTT
>NW_013937813.1:0-1023 GCF_000517525.1 Limulus polyphemus
GAAGAGAAAACCTAATTAAAAAAAATGTAATATTGTGAATTTATATAACTTCAAGATTAATAACAATATCGAGTAACGATCAGCAATAATAAGTTTTAACTATATCTCGTGAATTAACTCGTTTAAACTTAAGGCAGGGTTTTTATTTCGCCATTAGATCACGCAGCTACATCTGCCTGACCAACAAATTTACATAATCTTTCACAACATTAACATCTGTATGTCATCGCTAGGGGAAGCTCGTGAAACTCAACGTGTTTTAGTTAGAAGGTGAGTTAGCACTTTAATATAACTAAAACTTCATATTTGAACTAAATGATAGAAGTAATAATAAATGAACGGTAAACTTAACCATAACAAAATAAAAGTGGAATTTACTATCTCACATCATACATAAAAACTGGCGTATAGGATAATATTTTCCTACACAAACACGGACACTAACATACCTAAACTTTATAAATATAGTAGTATAGTATTGTATTTATATACTCAAATACTAACATACATAAAGTAAATAAACAGTGACGACATATTTTTGAATTGTAACTTCATAAAACCACAATAGCTTGTAGCGACCCCTGGACTTCAGTAAAAACGTGTCCTCTTCATCCAATTCGAATTTGTTTATTTACAGGTTTATTGTCATTGTATATTATAATAATTGACATCCATGAATTTAATAACCTTGTTGGAATTGTTTTTATCAGTTATTATTATTAAATACATATATAAGTGTACATCTTACCAAAAAATACAAGAAACAATAATCATGCTCCAACGACGTCCAATGAGACAGCCTAGTTTGCCTCCAAAGTAAAATAGTGAACATGTAGAGACATGTGCATAGAAAATCTAGCTAGTTTCTTCATATGTTATGTCCTTCTTGACTTTTTGTCTCAGGTAAGAAGTTAAGTAAGGAGTGAGGTTTCCAAACGTTAGTACTGTACCGATTGCCAGATAAATCAGGAAACATCCACCAACTGATACCAAGGGTTGAACGTCCATTCTGCTAACTTTTAT
>NW_013937814.1:0-624 GCF_000517525.1 Limulus polyphemus
CGACGTATTCGCAAAATATATGTTGCCAACGCACTCCACTAAGCTCGATCTCCCACCAACCCAAACAGCTCCCCAAACCATCACGCTGAAACCACCATGCTTCACAGTTGGCTGCAATTTGTTGAGCCAAAACTCTTGGTGAGGCATTCTCTAACCCCATATTCTTCCACTGTCCGAAACTTGAGCGAATCTTGATTCGTCTGAGAACAATACGGTTTTCCAAAAGTCCAGAGGTTTAATCATCATATCACTTGCCCACTTCTTTCGTCTGACTATGTTGGCAAGTTTTAATAAGGGCTTCCGTCTAGCTGCTCTGCAACGATAACCCAATCTGTGGAGAATCCGTTGAACAGATTTCGGGCTCATCCCACCAACTTTGGCCACTTCTGCAGTCGTTTATCTGGGATCCAGTTCGATGCTCCTCTTGACAGCCCTTTTTGTCCTCTCCGATGGACCAGGACGACTCGGACGCTGCTCAGTTGTTTCCTTGCCGTGTTTCCTGAACTGCACGGAGGATTCTGTTGACTGTCGAAAGTGGGATTCCCAAATTCTGCGAAATTTGCCGCTGACTTATTCCACAATCTGCTTGACCGACTATTCTTCCTCTAACAAAATCTGACAATT
>NW_013937815.1:0-815 GCF_000517525.1 Limulus polyphemus
GGTGAAACAACAAAATGAAACGCCTATTATATGTATATATTACCCATAAATCCACACTAAAAAGTAAATGTAACAATCTAATATGCTTAGATTTAAATCATTTAGTGGAATAGGAGCATATTAATTGTTTCTGTTTTTACTTTAGTACAAAAGAAAATTAATACTGTCAGTAAAGTTTCCACCAAATCTTTAAAGTCTCATACATTTCGACGTACGTAAGAAAAACGTTCCCTAACCATTCTACTTTTTATCATTCAAAGATCGATTTTATTATTTTACTTTCTATATAGATATTTTAATAGAGTTATTGTTCAACAGCATATTATCTTAAATTATATCTAGTAAATTAATAGAATTTAGGTACCAGTATTTTCATTGCATAACATTTAAACAAGCCATATTTATATAACGATAGCTAGAAAGTTATGTTGATTATTGTTTTATCATTATAGTTAGGATAAAAACAACTAAAAACAAAAGTGATGAGTACGAGGTGGATACAATAAGTGTTACTAAAATGGTAAAACTGGCAGGAGCTGAAACAGTTAATCCTCCTGGCGGGAGTATTACTGAATTATTCTTGGTTGCATACGTAACAGAATTGAGAAAATTATCTTATGTTTCTGTCAAGAGATTTTTATACGGTATTCTTAACCTTAACTGTATGCTTAAGATACGACGCTCCCTCCCCCAATGGCACAGCGGTTAAATCTTCGGGCTTATAACGATAAAACCGAGTTTCGATACCCATGATGGGCACCGCACAGATAGCCCATTGAGTAGCTTTGTGCTTAATAAACAATAATATGCGACAG
>NW_013937816.1:0-781 GCF_000517525.1 Limulus polyphemus
AGCTTCCCTGTCACATAGGCACTATGTGTGCTTGCCATTTTCCACTTAGCTGTTGGGACTTTCACGATGGGAGTTGGTGGGCGTCCCTAAGCACCAACCACTACTGGTTTCCCGAAGCTGACTTATTGGTGGTATTCTTCTTACACTGGCTCCTCATATCTCCTTGCTCTCCACAGTTCCAACAACCTTTCTGGGTAGCAGTCTTTTCAGCCATGGCATCTTCCCTGTGTTGAAGTTGTCAGCATTGAGCTCTCTTGTGCCCAGGTTTATTACAGTGCCAACAAAGTCCCTCCAACTTCTCTGAAAGCTGCCCTTTTCTGGCCTTGAATCCTGATGACTGTACCAACCTTGGCATCTCTGTGCTGGACTTAACATAGGATTCAACTTCAAGAGCTCTGGCCATTGCATCCTGCATAGTAAAGGGGTGTTCTTTGTTTACTTGTATCTTCAGTTGTGGACTGTCCCAGGCATTTACAAACTGATCCCTCAGCAACAGCTTGAGGACATCGGGTAGGCAGTTGGGTAGGCCTTGTGTGCCATACTTTCCAAATCCTGTGCCAGCTCTTGCAGGCTCTCCCCTTTAGCACGGACTCTAGTCCTAAACCTAGCACTTCGGACTGATTTTGAGTTCCATAACTGAGTTCTAGTGCAGCTACCAGTGTTCTATAGTTGTGCCTGTCATCTGCTGACAACTGTCCAAGTATTTCCAGTGGTTGTCCCTTCAAGCTCGTTGCCAGGTACACCGCCCTTTTCTCCCTGTTTATCCACTCATTTCTGCCAG
>NW_013937817.1:0-1107 GCF_000517525.1 Limulus polyphemus
TTATTCTTAGCTTACTCTCTTTTAACGTGATATCTCTATCTAACTGTGATGCCCAATTTTCAGTAAAATTTCTTTTTGCTTCGTTCATGTATATAAATATCGAGTTACGTGATGTCTGTATGGTTTAGAGTGTTTGCTAGAGCAAAGTATCATTTTTTTAATATTAGGGTTTGTTCTACGTGTTTTCTCTGTCCCTTCTTTTTATTACTAGTTTTGGAAATTTTGAATCGCATACGGTTTATTCTCTTGCAGTTGTTTATCGTTTATATATATGTGTTTCTTTGCTATAACCCTCTATTAATGCATTTTCCATGTCGCTTTGAAAGTTTTTTTATAGTTATTTAATTCTTCAAGTGTTTATAACGCTAAAGGTTCTTTACGCTAATTAATGTTTTAAACATTTTTCTACTCGTGTTTTTTACTTTGCGTGTTATTCCTAGTGTTTTAGTGATACTCAAAGTTAAATCATATTTTGCGTGGTTTTCGTTTTATATGTATTGGTTCACGTTATTTCCCCATGTTTACAGTGTGTCCTACAGCAAAGCATCGTTTTTTTATAATATGCATTCGTTCTATGTGTTTTATCTCTACCTTCTCTAGCTTCTGAACAATATTTATATAAGCTATTTAGAACAACACGAATTATTATGGTGCTGACCTGACTATTATAAACTTCCGAAGAACGATTATAGTTGTATTTGTAATAGAACGTTAGGAACTGCATTATCGCATTTTTTATAACAAAACTCTTGTTCTTGAATGTAAAATAGTTGAAAATTAGAATAGGGACAAGGTTAATTATCTTTGCAAACAATCGTGCGTTCTACGTGTTTGTCAGAAGTACATTTCATTTTCAAATTTTGAATCGCATGTGTTTTTTTCTATTGAGTTATTTGTCGTTTACGTGAGTTTCCTACATCTAACTTACTGTTGGTTCATTTTCCAAGTCATTTTGAAAAGTTTCTATACTTTTTTAATTTTTGAAATTTTTATATCGCTTCCATATTCTTCACGTTAATTACTGTTTTAATCATTTTTCTATTCGTATTCATTTCTTTGCGTGTTATTCTTAGCTTTACTCTCTTTTAACGTGATATCTCTATCTAA
>NW_013937818.1:0-835 GCF_000517525.1 Limulus polyphemus
GCAGACGTTTCCAAGTTTGTACGCACTTGATGGTGAATATCATCCATCCTTTCCGATAACACTTCCACAAACTCTGACATATTCACAGGCAACTGTTCATAAAGTAGGCATCCCTTATGCTTGGGTCCCCTTTTAGCACTACATGTACTGCATGTCCTGCACCATTCTTCCACATCTCGCCTCATACCTATCCAGTAAAATCGTTGTCGTATTTGACTCAATGTCTTCTTAATTCCGAGATGTCCTCCTGTTAGATTATCATGGGATTGATGCAGCAAAACTTCCCGTAACTTCCTCGGTATAACTGTTTGCCAAGTCGTCACTTTCCCATCTGTAGTTTCCCATCTCCGGACAAGATTACCATTTTCAAGCTTCAACTGCTCCCATTGCGCCCAATAGTGCTTTATCACAGGGCTTAGACTAGACACCTTCTCCCAAACAGGGCGCAAAACACTTGCTTTTAGGAATTCAATCATTGGCTTCAAATCTTGGTCTTTCTCCTGTTCTGCTTTGATATCCATATTTGGCTAAACTTCACCATCATCAACTCTTTCAGTCGGCTTGACTTCAGCCTGATGGCACCTAATTAGTTCAACCTCTCTTTTAACATTTACTGGAACTTGTTGTTCCCAAACATCATTTTATCAAAATCAATTAAAAACTTCCTTGGAAATAGATAGTCCAATCCTAATATGCATTCGTCTTCCATGTCAGCCAAGCACACTTTCTGTCTGTCCTTTATGCCCATGAGCTCGATAGTTACCCAAACTGGTCCCCACAATCTTGTAGAATGTCCTGTCACACCCTAAAGCTTCTGTATGGCTTCTGGTACTTC
>NW_013937819.1:0-1472 GCF_000517525.1 Limulus polyphemus
CAAATAAAAAAGGCCTACAGTGTTTTAACATTTGTGTTGAAGAGTTTATTTATGAAATTAGGCCTACAAGTGAACTTAGTAAACATTTATTGCAGAAAAACATTGATTAGTTGTTATGTGCATCAGATATTGCACTGTCTTAATCAAGTAATTCAAAGGTGCTCGCCCAAGGATAGAACACATTATAACAATGTGTTTTGCATTTCCTTTAAAGCAAAATGATGAACAGTTACTGTCAGAAAATGTTAAAGTGGCTGTATAAGGATAAGTGAGAAATTTGTTTGAAAATGTTCTTTACTAGTACTTTATGTATTCAACTTGAACTATTTTATGTGAAACATAAGTTAAATGGCCATTAAGAGAGATATAAACGTCTATAATTTAGAATTGTTGAGCAAAGAAAATTACAGAGAGTCAGTAACACGTGCTGTCTATGTGGTTACTAATAATCAAATAGGAGAATTTACAATGGCATATCGTGGCTTAAGCCTTGGACTTTCCAATCTACAGTGAGGCATGCTAACCACAAACTACATTAGACCTAAACCCTTTATGAAGATATTTTGTGTTTTTTTCATGTTTGTGGTTAGCACGCCCACTGCAGATTGGAAAGTCCAAGGTTTAAGCAATGATATGCCATTGTCAATACTCTTTCAAATGTCATTTGTAAACCAACAATCCCTAAAACGATTAACCTCTCTTGAAGTAAGTTTTAAATGAAAAAAAGAAACTTGAGAGAAATTATGTTGGTCAAGAAAATGGTCAAAAAATTTCTAAACAAAGTGAATGTTTAATGTAGGAAAATAGAACATGTTTATGGATAAAATTTACAGTTCTGATCTTAACTGTGTGTTCTCAGCTAGACATGATGTGTACTTATTGATATCCATGTGGCATTTAAGTGCTAATTCACCCATATCACATTTCTCGCATCACATACGTTTTGGGTTATTCTAATCACTACTTCATGTACTTAAAGTGAACATTTTTAAGCTGAAGGTCACTTAACTTATGGCATTACCAGTTAAGGCTGGAGCCAACAGGTAAGCATTAAGCTTCAGAAAAACAAACAAAAACAGCAGATTTGAATAAAGCTATTGAAAAGTAAAATATTAACATGGACATCAAAAGAATGACTCAAATGTTGCAAGAAAGCAAGAGCCAAAACATTTACTGAATGTAATTGATGTGCTGTGGCTTTACAAGACACTGTTTAGATTTCTTGATATTATAACTAACTGGAGCTGGAGCAGATCGGAATCACACATCTTCATTGAATAAATACAAAATGGATTGTGAACATGCATTAATGTTAAGTAAGACTAAGTCCCTAGTGTAGTATCGCACATTCCTATATTACTCATTTTGATTTTCAAGGAGAAACTAACTTCCAGCTCATAATAATTTGTACAAACCTTTGTATCATTTCTCTGTTTGGGTATGAGCCACTCGTCATGGAAGTGATGATAAAA
>NW_013937820.1:0-960 GCF_000517525.1 Limulus polyphemus
CCAACTGTTGACTTTAGTCCGCAGCCAATGTGTTTATTAACTCATATATTTACATTATATCTACATGTGTTTGTTTAAGACCGACTGTATTAAATTGGACCCAATAGCTGGTATCGTTCTATGACCCACTGTTGACTTTAGTCTGCAGCCAATGTTTTAATTAACTCATATATTTACAACATATCTACATGCGTATGTTTAAGACCGACTGGATTAAATAGGAACCAATACCTAGTATCGTTCTATGACCCACTGTTGACTTTAGTCTGCAGACAATGTGTTTATTAACTCATCTATTTACAACATATCTTCATTGGTTTCCTTAAGTCCGACTGGAATAAATAGGACGCAATAGCTAGTATCGTTCTGTGACCCACTGTTGACTTAAGTCTGCAGACAATGTGTTTATTAAATCATATATTTACAACATATCTACATGTGTTTGTTTAAGACCGACTGGATTAAATAGGACGCAATAGCTAGTATCGTTCTGTGACCCACTTTTGACTTTAGTCTGCAGTCAATGTGTTTATTAACTCATCTATTTACAACATATCTTCATTGGTTTCATCAAGTCTGAGTGGATTAAATATATCCAATAACAATTATCGTTCTATTACCCACTGTTGACTTTAGTCTGCAGCCAATGTGTTTATTAACTCATATATTTACAACATATCTACGTGTGTTTGTTTAAGACCGACTGGAATAAATAGCACCCAATAGTTAGTATTGTTCTATGACCCACTGTTGACTTTAGTCTGCAGCCAATGTGTTTATTAACTCATATATTTACAACATATCTACATGTGTTTGTTTAAGACCGACTGGATTAAATAGGACCCAATAGCTAGTATCGTTCTATGACCCACTGTTGACTTTAGTCTGCAGTCTATATGTTTATTAACTCATATATTTACAACATAGCTACATGTGTTTGTTTAAGACCGACTGGATTAA
>NW_013937821.1:0-1080 GCF_000517525.1 Limulus polyphemus
AGCATTATATAAATTTGATAGGAGGTTATTGTACCACAGTGATGTGGTTGAAATTTTTTCACATATTTTAACAGTGAAAACTAATGGCCTTAAAGGTAAAAAATAGTTTTAGCATGTAATATGAGAACAGTACCCAAATATGTAGATATGCATATTTTGCACCATAAATTTTTATCAACTTAGAAATCAGTGATTAGTTTTGTTCACACAAGTATCTAAAATTTTGAACTTCCTGCATAGCATTAGTCAGTGAAGGTTGTCTTGTGATGTCAATCTTGCTAAACAGTTCTTGTTACACTTCTGTTATTGTTGCATGGTTTGCTATTTCTGCTTGCAAATGCCTTATTTTTGTGTAGTATAGTGTAAAAACAGTGAGGGAACAAGAAGGAGTTTCTTTAGGTTTCTCAAAGTTCAGAAACTGGGAAGGCTGTGGATGGAAAGTGTGGGAGTCCAGTGAAACAGCTTTATCATGTTTAGTTTATTTTCAATGCACAAATTATGAGGTAAATCCTTAATTCATAAAGAGTTTAAGCTTCAAACTTGATAAAACATTAAAGATAAATGTGGCATTTTTTTTCAATTATACAGGGGGAAAAGAATCGAAGAGGGATTATTGCTAGAAATTCAAATTAAAAGAGGAATACACCAGAGATGTGTCCTTTCCCCATGTCTATATAATTTGTACACAGAAAACATCTTTCGCAGCACTGAGAGTAACAAAGATATTAAGGTTGGTGATAAATAATAGTTAAGATATGCTGATGACACTAAGTTTCAGCCATCAGTGTGTTATTTACATCATTCAAAATATCTTGTAAGTCTTGTTCTAGGAATGAGGTATGGAATGAAAATGAATGCTAAGAAGACAAAGAGTATGCTGATAAGTAGACATGATAATGAGCCAGAAATTCAGATAAAATTAGAAGAAAAAGACATAGAACAAGTAGAGAAATTCACATACTTCAGCCAGACCATAACGTGATGGAAAATGTGAAGCTGAAATAGTGAAGAGTATTGAGGTGGCAAGAGGTGCCTTTAATAGAATGAAGTGCTATATAGGGTTAACTCTGTTATGTGGCT
>NW_013937822.1:0-947 GCF_000517525.1 Limulus polyphemus
ACAAAGGCCAAGTTTCGGTAACTGTTAAAAGAGAGGTTGAATTAATTAGGTGTCATCAAGCTGAAGTCAAAGTGACTGAAGAAGTTGATGATGGTGAAGTGAAATCAAATATAGATATCAAGGCAGAACAGGAGAAAGACCAAGATTTGAAGCCAATGATTGATTTCCTAAAAGCAAGTGTTTTGCGCCCTGCTTGGGAGAAGGTGTCTAGTCTAAGCCCTGTGATAAAGAACTATTGGGCACAATGGGACCAGTTAAGGCTTGAAGATGGTATTCTTGTCTGGAGATGGGAAACTGCAGATGGGAAAGTGACGACCTGGCAAATGGTTATGCCGAGAAAGTTACGGGAAGTTGTGTTGCGTCAATCCCATGATACTTTAACAGGAGGACATCTCGGAGTTAAGAAAACATTGAGTCACCTACGACACAGATTTTACTAGATAGGTATGAGACAAGATGTGGAAGAATGGTGCAGAACATGCAGTACATGTTGTGCTAAAAGGGGACCCAAGCATAAGGGACGTGCTCCAATGAAGTTATATCAAGTTGGTGCACCAATGGAAAGAGTAGCCGTCGACATTGCTGGTCCTCTGCCACAAATTCGTGCTGGAAACAAGTATATTTGTGTGGTGATGGATTATTTCACCAAGTGGCCGGAGGCATATGCGATACCAAATCAAGAAGCTACAACTGTAGCTTCGGCTATTAGTGACTTCTTTTTCAGATTTGGTATGCCATATGAACTGCATTCAGATCAAGGCCCTAACTTTGAATCAGCTGTGTTCCAAGAATGCTGCAAGTTGTTTGGCATCCGAAAGACCAGGACAACGCCACTTCACCCACAGTCCCATGGGATGGTAGAAAAGTACAACTGGACACTGGGACTGGAATTGGCAAAGTTTTGCAATAGCCGTCAAGATGACTGGGATGTCTTACTCCCTCCACTG
>NW_013937823.1:0-1585 GCF_000517525.1 Limulus polyphemus
TTACTAAGTCGTTCTTGAGTCACTGAGGTTCTCAAGTATGTAAGAATTAATTTCAGCTTGCTGAAGGACCTTTCACAACTAGCAATAGAAACCCCAATTGCTAACAAAACCTGCAATGCAATTCTTAGATTTGGGAAAACATCTTCACCATATGAAATTATAAATGTTAGCAAATCAGTTGCAACCATTGGTTCAGGAAAATCGGTCTGTGTTATTTTACTTATCAACATTCTATAGTCTTTAATTTCTCTGTACAATTCTGGTCCATCAATATCACCTAGATAGATCTTTGCTAAGTTAGAACATTTTTCTTGCACGTTTCCGTCTTCGAAATCTCCAGAAACAACATTTTGCACATCTAGTAGAAATCCAAACCGTGAATCTAAATCTAGTAAGCGAGAAAATCTTCATGTTTTTTCTGTAATCAAGCGATCAATAACATCCTTCATGATGCGATAAATTTCATGTTCAGCAGTCAATCCAGCATCAGCTGCATTTTCACCTGGCATTCGTTTACGACGTATTTTTCTTCTTTCAATGGTCAACCCCCATGTTTCACATTGATTCTTGCCCACTTTAAGTGCTTCTTCACAGGACTTTTCACGTGATTCTATCAATTTCTTTTTCAAAGAATCAAAATCAGCAGCTGCTTCTCTAAAATTCATTTTTGGGTCCTGAAGACGTTTCTGCACTCGATTGATAAATGATAAAAGATTTCTTCAAAAATGCAAATGTACAAGAAAATCAAATGTAAGCATGTGTTGCAGAATATTATGAGCACCACATTTTGTTTCAGCCGTGTTGTCATTCTCACTTCATTGCTCTAACAGTCCTAGCAATTCATCCAGTTTTTCATGTACAACTTTTACTGCCTTTTCTTTTGCACTCCACCGTGTTTCTGATTCACGCTTGACAGAGATCTTAAGCTCCTGCTGCAGTTCGTCCCATCGAGTTGTTGAATGCGCAAATAAATTATAAATGGCTTCAATTATACCAAAAACGGTAATAACTGTTGTTTCCTGACTTGCAGCATGAAGACATGCTAAGTTCAAACTATGGTTGTCACAGTTTATAAACACTGCTTTTGGATTTTTGTTTAGAATTCTTTGTTGAACGCCTGACAGATGACCTGACATGACAGCAGCATTATCATAACATTGTGAACAACAATCACTCAAGAAAATTCCATCCGCTTCTAATTTTGTGCTTATTGTTTTCTCAATATTGGCAGCGTGTTTTACCTTTATCTGTATAAAGTCAATAAATAACTCTTTGACTTTTACTTTTCTTTTCTTAAAGTCAATGTCAACAAACCGAATCACGTCGGCCAATTGCTCACGATGGGCTAAATCAGGTGTGGAATCAAACAGAATACCACAGTATTTGTTTCTACGAATTGCTGACAAACAATAATTCCGCACATGAGATTTATAAACTCATTTTGGATTTCAGGAGAAAGATAAGATATTGACGTTTGCTTGTTTTTAACATGCTCTCTCATTACTGGATCATACTTTGCTAATAACTGCAAAAGTAACATGAAATTTCCAGGGTTTTCGTATGAGGTTATATCCTAAGTATGACC
>NW_013937824.1:0-967 GCF_000517525.1 Limulus polyphemus
ACTCATCTTTAGCCTTACTTGGTAGAACTACGCTATAAACAGCGAGGTGTAACTATAGTTACCGAATTTATAACCGCCACACTCATCTTTAACGTTATTTCGTAAAACTACTCCATGAACAGTTCGGTGTAACTCTAGTTACCGAATTTATAACCACCATATTCATCTTTTGCCTAACTTTGTACAAATACTCCATGAACACTTAGGTGTAACTCTAGTTACCGAATTTATAACCACCATACTCATCTTTACCTTTACTTGGTACAACTACTGCATGAACACTTAGGTGTAACTCTAGTTACCGAATTTATAACCACCATATTCATCTTTAGCCTTACTTGGTACAATTACTCCATGAACATCTACGTGTAACTCTAGTTACAGAATTTATAACCACCATACTCATCTTTAGCCTTACTTGGTACAACTACTCCATAAACACCTAGATGTAACTATAGTTTCCGAATTTCTAACCATACTTATCTTTAGCCTTACTTGGTACAACTACTCAATGAACACCTAGATGTAACTATTGTTACCGAATTTATAACCACCACACTCATCTTTAACGTTATTTGGTACAACTACTCCATGAACACTTAGGTGTAACTCTAGTTACCGAATACATAACCACCATACTCATCTTTACCCTTACTTGGTACAACTACTTCATAGATACCTAGGTGTAACTATAGTTACCGAATTAATATCCAACAAACTCATCTTTAGCCTTACTTGGTACAACTACTCCATGAACACTTAGGTGTAACTCTAGTTACGGAATTTATAACCACCATACTCAACTTTAGCCTTAATTAGTACAACTACTCAATATACACCTAGGTGTAACACTACTTACAGAATTTATAACCACCATACTCATCTTTAGCGTTATTTGGTAGAACATCTCAACGAACACCTAGGTGTAACTCTAGTTACCGAATTTATAACCACTTTACTCATCTTT
>NW_013937825.1:0-784 GCF_000517525.1 Limulus polyphemus
ATCAGTGGTAGTAACTTCACCAAGAGCTTCACCGTTTCCCTTCTCAAAGCTGAGTAGTTTCTTCTTCGACGGTGGCTTCTTCAAGTGGCACGTCTTCGGCAGCGTCATTTGTTCTGTTCTCCACTTCGTCCCAACTGAAATGTCCTGGACCATGATAACGCCAAAGCCTGTTGGCATGCGCCACTTTTGGCTTACCTCGCCGACCACACTTTATCCGGAAAGTCACGTCTGAGAGACGATCCACTATGTCATATGGGCCTTCCCATGGAGAAGACAACTTAGGAGACTTCCCTTTGTTCTTCCTGGGATTATACAACCATACCTTGTCTCCTGGTACAAAGCTGACTTCAATAGATCTTTTATCATAAGTTAACTTCATCGAATCAGCAGACGTTTTCAAATTTGAACGCACTTGATGGTGGATATCATCCATCCTTTCCGGTAACACTTTCACAAACTCTGACACATTCTCAGGCAACTCTTCATAAGGTGGGTGTCCTGTTAACAGATCTACTGGCAACCGAAGTTCCCGACCAAACATCAACTTTGCTGGAGTGTATCCAGTGGTTTCATACTCTGCTGTCCTATAGGCCATCAACAGTGGAGGGAGTAAGACATCCCAGTCATCTTAACGGCTATTACAAAACTTTGCCAATTCCTGTCCCAGTGTCCAGTTGTACTTTTCTACCATCCCATCAGACTGTAGGTGAAGTGGCATTGTCCTGGTCTTTCGGATGCCAAACAACTTGCAGCATTCTTGGAACACAGCTGATTCAAAATTACG
>NW_013937826.1:0-1820 GCF_000517525.1 Limulus polyphemus
GTCAACAGTGGTTCATAGAACGATAATAGCTATTGGGGGCTATTTAATCCACTCGGACTTTAGGAAAAACATGTAGATATGTTGTAAATATATGAGTATAATTGACACATTGACTGCAGACTAATATCAACAGTGGGTCATAGAACAAATTTAGCTATTGGGTCCTATTTAATTCAGTCGGACTGAAGGAAACACATGTAGATATGTTGTAAATATATGAGTTATTTAACACAATGGCTGCAGACTAAAGTCAACAGTAGGTCATAGAAAGATACTAGTTATTGCTACCTATTTAATCCACTCGTAGTTCAAAAAACACATGTAGATATGTTGTAAATATATGAGTTAATTAACACATTGACTGCAGACTGAAGTCAAAAGTGGGTCATACAACGATACCAGCTATTGGGTCCTATTTAATCCATTCAGACTTAAAGAAACACATGTAGATATGTTGTAAATATATGAGTATAATTGACACATTGACTGCAGACTAATATGAACAGTGGGTCATAGAATGATATTAGCTGTTGGGTCGTATTTAATCCAATCGGACATAAGGAAACACATGTAGATATGTTGTAAATAAACGAGTTACTTAACCTATTGGCTGCTGACTAAACTCAACAGTGGGTCATAGAAAGATACTAGTTTTTGGCATCTGTTTAATCCATTCGGACTTAAAAAACACATGTAGATATGTTGTAAATATATGAGTTAATTAACATATTTGCTGCTGACTAAAGTCAACATTGGGTCATAGAACGATATTAGCTATTGGGTCCTATTTAATCCAGTCGGACTTAAGGAAACACGTGTAGTTATGTTGTAAATATCTGAGTTATTTAACACATTGGCTGCAGACTAAAGTCAACAGTGAGTCAGAGAACGATACTAGCTATTGGGGGCTATTTAATTCACTCGGATTTAAGTAAACACATGTAGATATGTTGTGAATAAACGAGTCACTTAACACATTGACTGCAGACTGAAGTCAAGTATGGGTCTTAGAAAAATACCAGCTATTGCGTCCTATTTAATCCATTCTGACTTAAGGAAACACATGTAGATATGTTGTAAATAAATGAGTTAATTAACACCTTGGCTGCAGACTAAAGTCAACAGTAGGTCATAGAAATATACTAGTTATTGCTACCTATTTAATCCACTCGGAGTTCAAAAAACACATGTAGATATGTTGTAAATATATGAGTTAATTAACACATTGGCTGCTGACTAAAGTCATCAGTGGGTCATAGAAAGATACTAGTTATTGGGACCTATTTAATCCACTCTGACTTAAAAAAACACATGTAGATATGTTGTAAATATATGAGTTAATTAACACATTGACTGCAGACTGAAGTCAAGAGTGGGTCATAGAACGATACTAGCTATTGGGTCCTATATAAGCCACTTGGACTTAAGGAAACACATGTAGTTATGTTGTAAATATACGAGTTACTTATTACATTGATTGCAGGCTGAAGTCAAGAGTGGGTCATAGAACGATACCAGCTATTGGATCCTATTTAGTCCATTCGGACATTAGGAAAAACATGTAGATATGTTGTAAATATATGAGTATAATTGACACATTGACTGCAGACTAATATCAACAGTGGGTCATAGAAAGAATTTAGCTATTCGGTTCTATTTAATTCAGTCGGACTGTAGGGAACACATGTTGATATGTTGTAAATATATGAGTTAATTAACACATTGACTGCTGATTAAAGTCAACAGTGGGTCATGTAAAGATACTAGTTATTGCGACCTATTTAATCCACTCGTAGTTCAAAAAAACACATGTAGATATG
>NW_013937827.1:0-1226 GCF_000517525.1 Limulus polyphemus
GGTGATAACCGGTATCACGACATTTATACAGACTCTAGCGATGATGATAACCGGTATCACGACATTTATACAGACTCTAGTGTTGACGATAACCGGTATCACGACATTTATACAGACTCTAGTGTTGACGATAACCGGTATCACGACATTTATACAGACTCTAGCGTTGACGATAACCGGTATAACAACATTTATACAGACTCTAGCGATGACGATAACCGGTTTTACGACATTTATACAGACTCTAGTGTTGACGATAACCGGTATTACGACATTTATATAGACTCTAGTGATGACGATAACCTGTATCACGACATTTATACAGACTCTAGTGTTGAAAATAAACTGGTATCACGACATTTATACAGACTCTAGCGTTGACGATAACCGGTATAACAACATTTATACGGACTCTAGCGATGACGATAACCGGTATCACGACATTTATACAGACTCTAGCGATGACGATAACCGATATCACGACATTTATACAGAATCTAGCGATGACGATAACCGGTATCACGACATTTATAACATTTATACAGACTCTAGTGTTGACGATAACCGATATCACGACATTTATACAGACTCTAGCGATGACGATAACCGGTATCACGACATTTATACAGACTCTAGCGATGACGATAACCGGTATCACGACATTTATACAGACTCTAGCGATGACGATAAGCGGTATCACGACATTTATACAGACTCTAGCGATGACGATAACCGGTATCACGACATTTATATAGAATCTAGCGATGACAATAACTGGTATCACGACATTTATACAGACTCTAGTGTTGAAAATAAACTGGTATCACGACATTTATACAGACTCTAGTGTTGACGATAACCGGTATAACAACATTTATACGGACTCTAGCGATGACGATAACCGGTATCACGACATTTATACAGACTCTAGCGATGACGATAACCGGTATCACGACATTTATACAGACTCTAGCGATGACGATAACTGGTATCACGACATTTATACAGACTCTAGCGATGACAATAACTGGTATCACGACATTTATACAGACTCTAGCGATGACGATAACCGGTATCACGACATTTATACAGACTCTAGCGATGACGATAACCGGTATCACGACATTTATACAGACTCTAGTGTGACGATAACCGGTATCACGACATTTATACAGGACTCTAGCGATGACGGATAACCGGTATCACGACATTTATACAGACTCTAG
>NW_013937828.1:0-1284 GCF_000517525.1 Limulus polyphemus
TGATCCAATGTGCCAGTTGTCCCTCTGGGTTCTTTAATGATCTTAACCAGTGTAATGCAGCGTGGTCTGTCCTGATGGTATACCTGGCACCATAGAGGTAAGGATGAAAATATGTCATACTCTTTACTATAACAAGGAGTTCCCTCCGTGTTACACAGTAGTTCCTCTCTGGTCTACTCAAAACCCTACTGAAGTAGGCCACCACATGTTCGTTTTCGCCCACTTTCTGAGACAACACTCCTCCAATTCCGACATTACTAGCATCACAATCCAGTATGTACGGCAGTGAGGGATCTGGAAGCTTTAAAAGTGGAGATGAGGCCAATTTTTCTTTCAATGTCTTGAAAGCATGCTGGAAAGAAACTGTCCATTCATCTGGCCTTTTTTCGTCAAATCATGTAGTAAAGCAGCTATAGTTTCAAAGTCCTTCACAAACTTCTGGTAATAGGTACAAAGTCCCAAGAAACTACTTAACTCTCCCACATTGTCTGGTGTTGGCCAATCAGGCGCTGCTTTCACCTTGTCAGGATCAGTTTGCACACCATGCTCACATACAATGTGACCTAAGTAAAGCACCTCTTTCTGGAACAAGTTGCATTTCTTGGGATGGAGTTTGAGGTTTGCTGCTTTCAAATGCTTGAATACTTCCTCTAGCCTGGACATTTCCTCATCAAAAGTTGTTGCAAATACAATGACATCATCCTGGTACACTAGGGCTATCTTAGCAATGCTCCAGCAACATTTGAGAGGCTGATGGAAAGAGTACTGGAAGGCCTACAATGGAAGCCCGAATGGCATCACTCGTATTGCCAGAGACCTTGGCCATAACTAAATGCAGTCTTAGGTTTATCTGCTTCAGCCATTTTTACTTGATGGAAACCTGACTTTAAGTCCAGAGTTGAAAACCACCTGGATCCCCTTAGGGCATCAAGAGTATCATCAATTCTTGGCAGTGGGTATGAGTCTTTTTTGGTTATACTGTTAAGAGCCCTGAAGTCCACACATCAATGTTGGGTCCCATCCTTCTTCTGGACTAACACGATGGGAGCTGACCAGGGACTATCTGATTTCTCGACTATCCCTTCCTTAATTAAACCATCCACGACCTTCTCCATCTCTTGTTGCTTTGCTGGAGCTATTCTCCTTGGAGGGATCTTTATTGGATGGTGATTGCCTGTGTTTATTCTGTGCTGCACAAGGTCTGTGCAGCCGAGGTCATGATCTCCTTTCGAAAAGACGTCTGCATAATTTGCCAAAAAGTCTCTAACCTGAAGATCCTGTGAT
>NW_013937829.1:0-2247 GCF_000517525.1 Limulus polyphemus
GCCACTGAACTTTTTCAAAGTCTGATTATATTATATTACGTTTAGTAATCTATTACTGATCAACGCCGTAAGAAGGGTCTAAAAGACTCTGGAATAAGATTTTCCTATGCCCTCCTCCTTTCTTTCTACTTACCAAGTAACTCTTCAGTTCAGTCACAAAGTCAAGGTCAACGATACTGAATAGTTGGGATACTCAAATTATTTAGTAGCATTCCACGATAATTAATAAATCCTAACACAACATAACTAATAGGTGTTCGGTTTTAAAACAGCAATGACATAGCTTAATTAAATTTATGCAATACTTACTCAATCAATCTTAACATTCAATATTTATTGAAGAAGATCCCTAACCCCCTTTTTAAAATCTACCAGCATACAATATTGTTTAACTATTTTTACCCGAGTCACTAACTCTGACATTTTACATTTCCTCTTTATTCCCATTTCATTCCTAGAAAGAACGGTCAGCAGGCTGAAAACACACATAATCTCCATTCATACCAAAATCAAATTTACCGTAGAACACGAACACAATAAACAGTTATCTTTTTTTAATCTCAACATCATTAGATCAGACACACAGTTTAAAACCAAAATTCACCGTAAGAACACAAACACCGGCCTCTACACCCCCTGGAATTCCGCTCATGACACCACACAAAAAATCAATAAACTGAAAAACTTCATAAACATGGCTACAAGGCTCTCTTCAACGGACTACATACATGAAGAAATCAACCACATAAAGCATTTCTTCATTCACACCAACAAATATACAACAGCTATTGTTCAAAAACTCTCCAACATTCACCACAACAAAACTCAACTCACGAACAAAATTGATACTAACAAACCCAACAATGGAACATTACATTACAATTTACCTTTTCTCCCTGAAATAAGCTCAAGAATTATTCACAATTGGACAAAACTAGCCGTTAAACACAAAGATCCCGTCAACGTAAAATTCTATTAAAAACCCGGCACTAAATTAAAAACGTTACTAAACAATAATGATTTAGAATCACACAATACCGGCGTCATTTACAAAATAACATGCAATAACTGCCCAGAATTCTACATCGGAGAAACAGGAAGAAAATTTGAAACCAGATTCCCAAAACACAATAAAAAACCGTCCCAAATTTTCCACCATTGCAACTCAAAAAGCCATAGCATATCTATTAAAAACACAGTCATTCTAAACAGAGAACCACTGGGAAGTTCAATAAAATTACACAAACAAATTAAATAATGCTTAAGTTATTATCTAAAAATTAGTTAGTGAAATGTAACAATGGGGCCGTCCATTATATCCGTTTATTGTTAGTTTATAGTTTTCTATAACAAGAGATTCCTTATTTTTTTTATCTAAGAAATTGTCGACTCTTGTGAGAATTTTACACGTAACTGGGCAATTCCGTCTCTGGTATACCATAATTCAAGATACAGTTTCAGTCATTGCACTTTCTCCACGTCTACCTTTTTTACGTCCCGAAAATATTAATTGAAACATGTCTACTTTTCGTGCTTTCATGTCCAATAAACAGTGCAACAAAGAGGAAAGTGTTCAACAACGGATATCATATACTAACAAGAATACGTAGAATGTAAAGCTACCTATATTGGAGAAAATGGGAGACCCTTCCATGAACGTATCAATGGTTGTAATTCTGGAAGCATAGACAACTGTCCAACTGATCACCTCCAATATTACCTCTAAAACCCATTGAAAGAATGGTAGATGTACATTATAAGAAGGTAAAATATGTGATATACTGCCATTAGTGGGTGGTGATTGATCTCTCTACGTCTACTCAATAACAACAGTAAAGATCCACATAAATATTTTCTCTTTTGATCAATCACATTGTAACCTTTCAAAACATCAGATGTAAGTAGTATAGATTGAGACTTAGCATATGGAGTATCAGTTGATATATCATCTGTAAATTTTAATTTTTCCACGTTCTAATAAAGATATAGCTGTTTTTTCTTCATTTTTCGGGTCTTTCACCAATTAATAGTAGGAACTAGATTAGGAAAATTAAACTATTCTGTATTAGTTCACATCAAAATAATTTAACCATATTCAGAAACTGATCTTAAAGTTAAAATATTTTGCTTCCATAAAAAAAAATTATTTCTCTATCTTCACTCTACTGAATGTGATCATTTTCATCTATGAACTGTCTAAATATCGAGTTGATACGGTTAATTATAACATAACATAACTAATACGTC
>NW_013937830.1:0-1010 GCF_000517525.1 Limulus polyphemus
ATAATATGCATTGGTCTCCAATGTCAGCCAAGTATACTTTCTGCCTGTTCTTCATGCCCATGAGCTCGATAGTTATCCACACTGGTCCCCACAACCTCGTAGAATGTCCTGTCACACCACTGAGCTTCTGTACAGCTTCTGGTACTCCTTTGTTATCCAGCATTTTGATGCTCACAAGGGTTTGCTGAGATGCAGAATCTATGACAAAGTTGCACCTTTGGCCACCTAGCTTCCCTGTCACGTAGATACTATGTGTGCTTGCCATTTTACACTTAGCTGTTGGGACTTTCACGATGGGGGTTGGTGGGCGTCCCTCAACACCAACCACTACTGGTTTCCCGAAGCTGACTTAATGGTGGTATTCTTCTTACACTGGCTCCTCATATGTCTTTGCTCTCCACAGTTCCAACAACCTTTGTGGGTAGCAGCCTTTCCTGACGTGGCATCTTCCCTATATTGAAGTTTCCAGCATTGAGCTCTCTTGTGCCCAAGTTTGTTACAGTGCCAGCAAAGTCCCTCAAACTTCTCTGAAAGCTGCCCTTTTTCTGGCCTTCCAATCCTGATGACTGCTCCAACCTTGGTACCTCTGTGCTGGACTTAACATAGGCTTCAAATTCAAGAGCTCTGGCCATTGCATCCTGCACAGTAGAGAGGTGTGCTTGCTTTACTTGTATCTTCAATTGTGGACTGTCCAAGGCATCTACATACTGATCCCTCAGCAACAACTTGAGGACATCGGGTGGTGCAGTTGGATAGGCCTTGTGTGCCATACTTTCCAAGTCCTGTGCCAGCTCTTGTAGGCTCTCCCCTTTAGCACGGACTCTCATCCTAAACCTAGCCCTGTAGACTTCAAACTGATTTTGAGTTCCATACCTGAGTTCTTAGAGGCGCTACCAGTGCTCTATAGTTGTGTCTGTCGTGTGCTGACAACTGTCCAAGTATTTCCAGCGGTTGTTCCTTCGAGGTCGTTGCCAGATATACTGCTTTCTGCTCCTCTGTCCATCCATTCA
>NW_013937831.1:0-619 GCF_000517525.1 Limulus polyphemus
AGCACAACTTCCCGTAACTTTCTCGGTATAACCGTTTGCCAGGTCGTCACTTTCCCATCTGCAGTTTCCCATCTCCGAAGAAGAATACCATCTTCAAGCTTCAATGGGTCCCATTGTGCCCAATAGTTCTTTGTCACAGGGCTTAGACTAGACACTTTCTCCCAAGCAGGGTGCAAAACACTTGCTTTTAGAAAATCAATCATTGGCTTCAAATCTTGGTTTTCTCCTGTTCTGCTTTGATATCTATATTTGGTTCCACTTCACCATCATCAACTCTTTCAGTTGGCTTGACTTCAGCTTGATGGCACCTGGTTAGTTCAACCTCCCTTTTGCAGCAATGTCTGCAGTCATTTTTGCAGGGTCTTCAACTCAGTCCATCAGCATTACCATGAGATTTTCCCTCTCTGTATTCAATATCATAATTATATTGGTCTATCTTTCCAATCCAATGTGCCAGTTGTCCCTCTGGGTTCTTTAATGATCTTAACCAGCGTAACGCAGCATGGTCTGTCCTGATGGTAAACCTTGCACCATAGAGGTAAGGATGGAAATATGTCAGACTTTTTACTATAGCAAGGGAGTTCCCTCCGTGTTACACAGTAGTTCCTCTCTGGTCTAC
>NW_013937832.1:0-782 GCF_000517525.1 Limulus polyphemus
TGGATGATATTCACCATCAAGTGCGTACAAACTTGAAAACGTCTGCTGATTCGATGAAGTTGACTTTTCATAAGAGATCTACTGAAGTCAGCTTTGTACCAGGAGATAAGGTATGGTTGTATAATCCCAGGAAGACCAAAGGGAAGTCTCCTAAGTTGTCTTCTCCATGGGAAGGCCCATATGACATAGTGGATCGTCTCTCAGACGTGACTTTCCGGATAAAATGTGGTCGGCGAGGTAAGCCAAAAGCGGTGCATGCCAACAGGCTTTGGCGTTATCACGGTCCAGGACATTTCAGTTGGGACGAAGTGGAAAACAGTACAAATGACGCTGCTGAAGACGTGCCACCAGAAGAAGCCACCGTCGAAGAAGAAACTCTACTCAGTTTTGAGAAGGGAAACGGTGAAGCTCTTGGTGAAGTTACTACAACTGATGTGACTGTTACCGATGATAGGACATTTACTGATGAAGCAGATGAACCTCACATGAAGCAGAAGCCAACAAGACGGAAACCAGTACGAAAGAAGATACGTCCCGTAAAATTAAGAGACTTTGTTGAATTGTAATTTTGTTTTTGTAATTCTGTACATTTTAATTAAGTTATTGTTATTGGTTTATCATATGTAGTTATTATTCGGGACGAACAATATTAAGGAGGGGGCAGTGTTGCGTCAGCGAGTCACATGACTACTGTGACGCCACGTTTCTAGAACTCTCCTGTACTTTGGCGAATGCTCTAGTATTTACTAGATATAGGGTAGTCGGGTATATAAAAGAGGGTT
>NW_013937833.1:0-670 GCF_000517525.1 Limulus polyphemus
AGTAGACGATTCTATAGTAACACAGTTACGTATTGATACAGAGAAATATTAGAGTTTTACTGAATATAAATAATAACACAGATATAGACGATCCGATAGTAACACAGTTACGTATTGATACAGAGATGCACTACAGTTTTACTGCATGTAAATAATAACACAGATATAGACGATCCGATAGTAACACAGTTACGTATTGATACAGAGAAGTATTACAGTTTTACTGCATGTAAATAATAACACAGATATTCCATTGACTAGTGACTTGAAATATATTCAAAATTTAAATACGTCATTTGCTGTTAAGTAACAACATTCTTTAAGATAACTATGTTTTCCGGATGAATAATTTCTAATTATGTTCTTATGCTCAATAGAGTAACTTGCCCAAATCTACTAATACCAGCCTGGCACTTCCTAGTAGTCAGGGTTCAACGTTACGGATAAGAAAGCTCAAGGTTTAAGCCTCGATATGACTTTGAACATGCACTGCACTTTCAATTGTGAGGGCGTTATAATCATGATAGTTAACTTCTGCTATTCTTTTAAGGGTAGTCACTGCACTTTCAGTTGTGAGAGCGTTATAATCATGATAGTCAACTTCTGCTATTATTTTAAGGGTAGTCACTGCACTTTCAGTTGTGAGAGCGTTATAACCATGATAGTTTAC
>NW_013937834.1:0-1488 GCF_000517525.1 Limulus polyphemus
TATTCTGAATTCTAGCGTTAAAAACTAACATTTCTATTCCTGCTTTATGTATCTCCGTTTGTTTTACTTTTGTGTATATTAAATCATTTGTAATATTTATTAAAGCATTAGATACTTTCCTGATTTCTAGGTCATGTAACTCAAGTGTTTGATTTAATGAATTCATTATAGTTGCTTGTTCTCCTATTAAATGAATCATTTCTTTAGAAACTTGTCTTTGCTTTTCTACTTTTGTATTCAGGTCTTGTAAATCGTCGGTGGTGGCTGTTCCAAATAGGAATTTTAAAATACTACCACCTGCGTTTATTAAACCTCGTTTTTGCCTAGTTCTATCAGATATAGATACACTATTCTTAATATCTTGTAGTTCTAATAATAGTTCACCTATTTCGTCATGATATTGTCTGGTCAAGGTTTTATAATTATTAATTAATCCTTCCTGTAATACTCTAGCTAACTGTAATATAGCTGTTCCTTGATTTCTCATGTGATATAGTGTCATATTCGCTGAACCTTCTTCACTAAAACTCACATGCGTTTTCACATTCAAGGATCTTTCAAACAATACCAATTCTTCTCGCAATCTCGTTAGTAGTCTAACGTATTGTGGAAATGGTATATCTTCCACAATTATCCATTTATCACCAGATAATATAAAATTACCTTCTTCAACAAAGATTACACCTACCTTGTTTTCGACTGGTACGATACTTACATTTTGTCCTGATCCAGTTTTTATCAGCAACAGCACAAGAATCCTAAAGATATATTTACTAATAACTCGATTAATTATCTATAAAACATTTACATTCAAACACATTAACATGTAACACATAAACAAATATAAGTAAAATAGATACGTCTTAATTTCCTTATTTACAAGTCTTCAAATAGCTTAACATGTTATTAAATGCGTTGATAACATTAGCTTCATTAGATACAGTGTTGACTGTATTCAAGCTATTTCTAGACTTATGTACGACTACCTTTGGATTAAATCGTACACGTTTCGTTTGTTTAGTATGTGCCACTTCTGTTGGTGTTGATATAGGACATTTTGATCTAGTGTTATAGCCATGAGTCACTATATCAGCTTGTGTCGTTGAGGAGGTACTAGGAACATTATCTTCCTCAGTTATTTGATTACTCTCCTCAATGTTAGAGGTAATATTTGGTGTATCTTCTGTTATTACCTTATCCTCTAATACTATGTTATCTTCTCTTTCTACTCTTGGTATTTCTGGTTCTGAGTCTATTATTTCTTCTTCATCATAAAAAGTAGACTCGAATTCACCTAAGTTATCAGTCTCTTTCTGAATATCGGCATCTGTCGCTGGTTGCGGTTGTTCAGTTTCTCGTTCTATACATTCATATTGATACGGCTTATAATCTTTTACTTTCTTCAATCTATTTACATGTACTAACTGTTTGTTCTTTCCATATATTTCTTGAATTTCGTAATTCACTGGACTTGTCTGTTTTAAGACT
>NW_013937835.1:0-510 GCF_000517525.1 Limulus polyphemus
GTCCTGTGACCGGCAAGAAACAACATAGACACTCTATGATTGGTATGGAACAGCAAAGTCGTCCTGTGATCGGCAAGGAACAACATAGACACTCTATGATTGGTATGGAACAACATAGTCGTCCTGTGACCGGCAAGGAACAACATAGACAATCTATGATTGGTATGGAACAACATAGTCGTCCTGTGATTAAAAAAGAACAACATAGACACTCTATGATTGGTATGGAGCAACAAAGTCGTCCTGTGACTGGCAAGGAACAACAAAGACACTCTATGATTGGTAAGGAACAACAAAGTCGTCCTGTGACTTGCAATGAACACTATAGACACTCTATGATTGGTATGGAACAACACAGTCGTCCTGTGACTGGTAAGGAACAACATAGACACTCTATAATTGGTATGGAACAACATATTCGTCCTGTGACTGGCAAGGAACAACAAAGACACTCTATGATTGGTATGGAACAACAAAGTCGTCCTGTGATCGGCAGGAACAACATAGACA
>NW_013937836.1:0-988 GCF_000517525.1 Limulus polyphemus
CTACTCCATCAACACCTAGGCGTAACTCTACTTTCCGATTTTATAACCACCATACTCATCTTTAGCCTTACTTGGAACAATTACTCCATGAATACTTAGCTTTAATTCTGGTTACCGAATTTATAACCACCATACTCATAGTTAGCCTTACTTGGTACAAAAACTCCACGAACACCTAGGTGTAACTCTAGTTACCAAATTTAAAACCACCATACTCATCGTTAGCGTTATTTCGTAAAACAACTCCACTAACACCTAGGTGTAACTATAGTTACCGAATTTATAACCACCATACTCATCATTAGCCTTACTTGGCACAACTACTCCAGGAACATATAGGTGTAACTCTAGTTACAGAATTTATAACCACCATACTCATCTTTAGCCTTACTTGGTACCACTACTCCATAAACACCTAAGTGTAACTGTAGTTACAGAATTTATAACCATCATACTCATCTTTAGCCTTACTTGGTACAACTACTCAATGAACACATAGGTGTAACTCTAAGTTACAGAAGTTATAACCACCATACTCATCTTTAGTCTTACTTGGTACAACTACTCCATGAACACTTAGGTTCAACTCTAGTTACCGAATTTATTACACCCCATACTCACCTTTAGCGTTATTTGGTACAACAACTCCACGAACACCTAAGTGTAGCTCTAGTTACCGAATTTGTAACCACCATACTCATCTGTAGCGTTATTTGGTACAAGAACTACACGAATACCTAGGTGTAACTCTAGTTACCGAATTTATAACCACCATACTCGTCTTTAGCCTTACTTGGCACAACTACTCCATGAACACCTAGATGTAACCATAGTTACCGAATTTATAACCACCATATTCATCTTCAGCCTTTCTTGGCACAACTACTCCATGAACAAATAGGTGTAACCATAGTTACCGAATTTATAACCACCATACTCATCTTTAGACTTAATTGGAACAATTACTTCCTGAACACTTAGGTTTATC
>NW_013937837.1:0-2426 GCF_000517525.1 Limulus polyphemus
AGTATCGTTAAATCTAGTGTCTTCTTATTGACAGTACACAGTATCGTTAAATCTTCTGTCTTCTTATTCACAGGACACATTATTGTTAAATCTTGTGTTTTCTTACTGACAGTACACATTATCGTTAAATCTTCTGTCTTCTTATTGACAGTACACAGTATCGTTAAATCTTGTGTCTTCTTATTGACAGTACACAGTATCGTTCAATCTTTTGTCTTCTTATTGACAGTACACAGTATCGTTAAATCTTGTGTCTTCTTATGGATAGTACCCAATATTGTAAAAACGTGTGTCTTCTTATTGAGAGTGCACAGTATAGTTAAATCTTTTGTCTTCTTATTGACAGTACAAAGAACCGTTAAATCTTGTGTCTACTTATTGAAAGTACACATATCGTTAAATCTTGTGTCTTCTTATTGACAGTACACAGTATCGTTAAATCTTGTGTCTTTTTAATGACAGTACACAGTATCGTTAAACCTTGTGTCTTCTTATGGATAGTACACAGTATCGTTATATCTTGTGGCTTTTTATTGAGAGTACAAAGTATCGTTAAATCTTGTGGCTTGTTATTGATAGTACACAGTATCGTTAAATCTTGTTTCTTCTTATTGACAGTACACAGTATCGTTAAATCCTCACGCTTGTTAGTGATAGAACACAGTACTTTTAAATCTTGTGTTTTCTTATTGACAGTACATAGTATTGTTAAATCCTATGTCTTCTTATCGACAGTACACAATACTGTATAATATTTTGTGTTCTAATTGACAATACACAGTATCGTTAATTCTGGTGGCTCTTTAGTGATAGTACACGGTATTGTTAAAACGATTGTCTTCTTATTGATAATACACAGTATCGTTAAATCTTGTGTCTTCTTATTGACAGTACAAAGTATTGTTCCATCTTGTGTCTTCTTATTGATATCACAAAGTATTGTTAAATCTTGTGTATTTTTATTGATAGTACACATTATCGTTAATTCTTGTGGCCCTTTAGTGATAGTACACAGAATTGTTAAAACGTTTGTCTTCTTCTTGATAATACACAGTATTGTTAAATCTTGTGTCTTCCTATTGACAGTACACAGTATTGTTCTATCTTGTGTCTTCTTATTGACAGTACACAGTATCGTTAAATCTTGTGGCTTGTTAGTGATTATACACAGTATCGTTAAATCTTGTCTTCTTATTTATAGTACTTAGTATTGTTAAATCTTGTGTCTTCTAATTGACAGTACACAGTATTTATAAATTTTGTGTCTTCTTATCGACAGTACACAATATTGTTAATCTTTTATCTTCTTTTTGGCAGTACACAGTATTGTCTAAATCTTGTGTCTTCTTAATGATAGTACATTGTTTTGTTAAATCTCGTGTCTTCTTTTAATAGCACACAGTATTGTTAAATCTTGTGTCTTCTTACTGGCAGTACACAGTATTGTTAAATCTTGTGTCTTCTTATTGACAGTACACATAATCGTTAAATCTTTTGTCTTCTTATTGACAGTACACAGTTTCGTTAAATCTTGTGGCTTGTTAGTGATAGTATTCAGTATCGTTAAATCTTGTCTTCTTATTTATAGTACATAGTATTGTTATTGACAGTACACAGTATCGTTAAATCTTGTGTCTTCTTATTGACAGTACACAGTATCGTTAAATCTTGTGGCTTGTTATTGAGAGTACACAGTATCGTTAAATCTTATGGCTTGTTATTGATAGTACACACTATTGTTAAATCTTGTGTCTTCCTATCGACAGTACAGAATATTGTTAATCTTTTGTATTCTTATTGACAGTACACAGTATTGTTAAAATCTTATGTCTTCTTATTGACACAAGATTTAACAATACTGTGTACTATATTCTTATTGATAGTACACAGAATTCTTAAATCGTGTGTCTTCTTATTGATAGTACACAGTATTGTTAAATCTTGTGTTTTCTTTTTGACATTACACAGTATCGTTAAATCTTGTGTTTTCCTATTGATAGTACACAGTATTGTTAAATCTTGTGTCTTCTTATCGCAAGTACACATCATTGTTGAATCTTGTGTCTTGTTATTGGTAGTACACAGTATCGTTAAATCTTGTGTTTTCTTATGAGAGTACATAGGATTTTTAAATCTTGTGTCTTCTTATTGACAGTACACAGTATTGCTAAATCTCGTGTCATCTTATTGATAGTACACAGTATCATTAAATCTCGTGTCTTCTTATTGATAGTACACACTATTTTAAAATCTTGTGTCTTCTTATCGACAGTACCTAGTATTGTTAAATCTTGTGTTTTCTTATTGAAAGTACACAGTATTGTTAAATCTTGTGTCTTGTTGTCTATAGTACACAGTATTGTTAAGTCTCGTGTCTTCTAGTATTGTTCCATCTTGTTTCTTCTTATTAACAGTACACAGTAGTG
>NW_013937838.1:0-1065 GCF_000517525.1 Limulus polyphemus
TCTAGCCAATACATTTCCTCATCAAACGTTGTTGCAAATACAATGACATCGTCCAGGTACACTAGGGCTATCCTCCATTGTAGGCCTTCCAGTACTCTTTCCATCAGCCTCTCAAATGTTGCTGGAGCATTGCTATGCCCGAATGTCATCACACGATATTGCCAGAGACCTTGGCCATAACTAAATGCAGTCTTAGGTTTATCTGCTTCAGCAATTTTCACTTGATGGAAACCCAATTTTTGGTCTAGAGTTGAAAACCACCTGGCTCCACTAAGGGCATCAAGAATATCATCAATTCTTGGCAATGGGTATGAGTCTTTTTCGGTTATACTGTTAAGAGCCCTGAAGTCCACACAGTAATACTAGATCCCATTCTTCTTCTGGACTAACACGACGGGAGCTGACCAGGGACTATCTGATTTCTCGGCTATCCTTTCCTTAATTAGACCATCCATGACCTTCTCCATCCCTTGTCGCTTTGCTGGAGCTATTCTTCTTGGAGGGATTTTTATTGGACGGTGATTGCCTGTGTTTATTCTGTGCTTTACAAGGTCTGTGCAGCCGAGGTCATGATCTCCTTTCGAAAAGACGTCTGCATAATTCGCCAAAAGTTCCCTAACCTGAAAAGCCTATGATGATGACAAATGGACTATACTCTTCTTATAGAGGTCAGTTAAATATTCTGTGAGGGGCTGTCCTTTCTTTATGGTCATGTTTCTGGCCTTAACATTGACTGGCTCTTCCTCCTGGAACACACCCAACAATGCCCATTCCTTATGTGTGTGCTCACATTTAGAGAAATTGGCCAATGTTATAGGTACAATGACCTGCCACAAGTGACCTTCCAATCTTCCCATCCGCTGGCCTAGATGGGTCTTCCATTGCTTCCACAAGCATTGGGCTTCCTTGGGGATGTTCTTTTATTCTACCCCAAATTATCTTCTCTGACATAGGGGGTATTGTAGTTGACTTAAGTGCTGTGACATGCAAATCAATGGATGCAGCAACACTTACTGGAATTTGACCTTTGTTGTTTCCAATCGTCATTTTATCGAAGTTAACTAT
>NW_013937839.1:0-1642 GCF_000517525.1 Limulus polyphemus
GGTAACAATAAATCGAGAAACAATCAGTAACCAAAAGCTTCACTGTTGTACACATACGCTTTTAAAAAATCCAATAAAATTGTAACAAAAAACGACCACAAAAATCGTAAAACTAATACTAGGAAGTTAGAATTTTGAAGGTAAATGTGCAACGTTCCCACGAACCTTCCATAAAAAATATTAAGAAGATTCGTCTAAATGTTATGAAGTACTGGTACAAGACTCAAAACCTCCCGTAACTCCTTCAATACGAATAGTAGGAAAGTGAAACTTTGCATGATACTGTGGATCGAACTAGTTAATATGCATACCGAATTTGGTTAAGATCCATCGATTTAGTAACCTGGGATAGCAGAAAATCGATAAAAGAGCAGAATCTAACAGCTTCACTGCAGTACACATACTCTTCATAAAGCCAATATAGTAAAAAAAGACCATAAAAGATGGAAAAATGATAATACGAAGCTAGAATTTTGCATATGATTACTCAAATATGCAACGAACGTTCTGAAAATAATTTGAGAAGATACGTCCAAATGGAACGAAGTATTGGTACAAAACACAAAACCTTCCATAACTCCCTTAAAATGAACAGTAGGAGGGTTAATCTCTGCATATAACTGTGTAACGATAAAGTGTACCTACATACCAAATTTGGTAAAGAACCATCAATTCAAGACCCTCTGGTAACAAGAAATCGAGAAACAATCAGTAACCAAAAGCTTCACTGCTGTACACATACACCTAAAGGGAAGCCATTAAAAGAGTAACAAAAAACGACAACAAAAATCCTAAAACTAATACTAGAAGGTTAGAATTTTGTAAGTAAATGTGCAAAGTTCCCACGAACCTTCCAAAAAAATATTAAGAAGATTCGTCTAAATGTTATGAAGTACTGGTACAAAACTCAAAACCTCCCGTAACTCCTTCAATACGAATAGTAGGAAGGTGAAACTTTGCATGATACTGTGGAACGAACTAGTTATCATACATACCAAATTTGGTTAAGATCTATCGATTCAGTAACCTGGGGTAGCAGGAAATCGATAACAGAGCAGAATTAAAAATCTTCACTGCAATACACATACTCTTTCTGAAAGCCAATAAAGTAAAAAATGACCATAAAAGACGGAACATGATAATACGAAGCTAGAATTAAGTATGTTATTACGCAAGTATGCAACGAACGTTCATAAAAAAATTTGAGAAGATCCGTCCAAATGGAACGAAGTACTGGTACAAAACGCAAAACCTTCCATTACTCCCTTAAAATGAACAGTAGGAGAGTGAAACTCTGCATATAACTGTGTAACGATAAAGTGTACCTACATTCCAAATTTGGTAAAGAACCATCAATTCAAGACCCTCTGGAACAAGAAATCGAGAAACAATCAGTAACCAAAAGCTTCACTGCAGTACACATACCCTATCAGGGAAACCATTAAAAGAGTAACAAAAAACGACCACAAAAATCGTAAAACTAATACTAGAAAGTTAGAATTTTGTTAAGTAAATGTGCAAAGTTCCCACGAACCTTCCATAAAAAATATTAAGAAGATTCGTCTAAATGTTATGAAGTACTAGGTACAAAACTCAAAACCTCCCGTAACTCGTTTAAGACGAATAGTAGGAACGTGAAACT
>NW_013937840.1:0-1061 GCF_000517525.1 Limulus polyphemus
CTCTCTACGAATGCAAAACACACATTTTACGGCTCACTAACACAAAACTTACGATAGCTACTGTTCGCTTTTATCATACATTCATTCATCATCCGCTGGCTTTTCTCACCAGGCTTATATACTAACATAAAGGCTTCGACAAAGTTCGAGGAGTTCCCTGATAATTCGAGAAACTCAGTCACGGATGCGCGAGCAGCGTCACGTGACTTCCGCTGTCGTAACACTGCCCCTTCCTTAGTATTGTTCGTCCCCAACAATAGCCACTTACATTAAACCAATAAATAATTAACAATAACTTAATTAAATGTACAGAATTTACAAACACAAAATTAAAATACAGCAAAGTATTTTGGTTTTACGGGACGTTTCTTCTTTCGTACTGGTCTCCGTCTCATTGGCTTCTGCTTTACGTGGGATTCATCTGCTCCATCAGAAAATGTATCAGTAGCAGTCACATTAGTGGTAGTAACTTCATTAACGGCTTCACTGTTTTCCTTCTCAAAACCTGGTAGAGTTTCTTCTTCAACAATGGCTTTTTCAGGAGACACGTCTTCAGCAGCGTCATTTCTTCTGTAGTTCATTTCGTTCCAACTGAAATGTCCTGCAACGTGATAACACCAAAGCCTGTTTGCATGCACCACTTTTGGCTTATCTCGCCGACCACATTTTATTAGGAAAGTCACATCTGAGAGACGATCCACTATGTCATATGGGCCTTCCAATGGAGAAGACAACTTAGGAGACTTCCCTTTGGTCTTTCTGGTATAATACTACCACACCTTGTATCCTGGTACAAAGCTGACTTCAGTAGATTTCTGATCATAACATAGCTTCATGGAATCAGCAGACGTTTTTAAGTTTGAATGCACTTGATGATGAATATCATCCATCCTTTCAGATAACACTTTCACGAACTCTGGCACATTTTCAGGCAACTCTTCTTAAGGTGGGCGTCCTGTTATCAGGTCCACTGGCAACCAAAGTTACCGACCAAACATCAACTTTGCTGGCGTGTATCCAGTGGCTTCATGCTCTGCTGCTCTATGGGCCATCAACAGTGG
>NW_013937841.1:0-909 GCF_000517525.1 Limulus polyphemus
TTTCTCAGGCAACTCTTCATAAGGTGGGCGTCCTGTTAACAGAACCACTGGCAACCGAAGTTCCCGACCAAACATCAACTTTGCTACAGTGTATCTAGTGGTTTCATGCTCTGCTGTCCTATAGGCCATCAACAGTGGAGGGAGTAAGACATCCCAGTCATCTTGACGGCTATTACAAAACTTTGTCAATTCCTGTCCCAGTGTCCAGTTGTACTCTTCTACCATCACATCAGACTGTGGGTGAAGTGGCGTTGTCCTGGTCTTTCGGATGCCAAACAACTTGCAGCATTCTTGGAACACGGCTGATTCAAAGTTACAGCCTTGATCTGAATGCAGTTCATATGGCATACCAAATCTGAAGAAGAAATCACTAATAGCCGAAGCTACAGTCGTAGCCTCCTGATTTGGTATTGCATATGCCTCAGGCCACTTGGTGAAATAATCCATCACCACACAAATGTACTTGTTTCCAGCACGAGTTTGGGGCAGAGGACCAGCAATGTCGACGGCTACCCTTTTTATTGGTGCACCAACTTGATATAACTTAATTGGAGCACGTCCCTTATGCTTGGGTCCCCTTTTAGCACAACATGTGCTGCATGTTCTGCACCATTCTTCCACATCTTGCCTCATGCCTATCCAGTAAAATCTGTGTCGTAGGTGACTCAATGTTTTCTTCGAGATGTCCTCCTGTTACAGTATCATGCGATTGACACAGCACAACTTCCCGTAACTTTCTCGGTATAACCGTTTGCCAGGTCGTCACTTTCCTATCTCCGGAGAAGAATACCATCTTCAAGCCTCAACTGGTCCCATTGTGCCCAATAGTTCTTTGTCACAGGGCTTAGACTAGACACCTTCTCCCAAGCAGGGCACAAAACACTTGCTTTTAGGAAATCAATCATTGGC
>NW_013937842.1:0-634 GCF_000517525.1 Limulus polyphemus
CAATGAAAGTAGATTAAAGTAAAATGTAAAAAAAAACAGCAAGTTAAAATCAATACATGTCGGTAAAAGATTTATATAGAATTAAAAAGACATATAGTGTGTAAAAAATTAAAAATACAATCTAGTTGGACAGTGTCACCATTACCAATGACACTGTCCAGCGTCAGGGGTAAACTTTTAGAAAAAATGTGTCTAAAATGGTGCCGCCGCTCACGGTCGTAATGACGGCACGACAGTAAAATGTGGGCTATTGTGACTTGAGTGTCACAATGGCTACACATCGGTGGGTCGATACCTGATAAAAGAAAACGATGGGTTAAAAAACTATGACCAATGCGTAGCCTTGCCAGGACTACTTCCTCCTTCCGATCCTTACGGAAGCAAGACGGCCAAAGACCAACAGAAGGTTTGATCTGGAAAAGCTTATTATGGCGTTGCTCACTCCAAGTCGACTGCCAACTGGCATGAAGCCGTGCCTTGAATACAGGACCGTAGTCCATGTATGCAACCAGGCACGGCCGTGATGGCACCAGAGCAGATGGACTTAGCTGCGGTGTCAGCGAGCTCATTCCCATGAATACCGACATGGCCAGGGATCCAGAAAACTGGATAGGAAATAGAAGATAGAGAAAAG
>NW_013937843.1:0-773 GCF_000517525.1 Limulus polyphemus
ATGAGGCGAGATGTGGAAGAATGGTGCCGGACATGCAGTACATATAGTGCAAAAAGGGGATCCGAGCATAAAGGATGCCCATCTTATGAAGAGTTGCCTGAGAATGTGTCAGAGTTTGTGAAAGTGTTATTGGAAAGGATGGATGATATTCACCATCAAGTGCATTCAAACTTGAAAACGTCTGCTAATTCGATGAAGTTAACTTATGATAAGAGATCTACTGAAGTCAGCTTTGAACCAGGAGACAAGGTATGGTTGTATAATCCCAGGAAGACAAAAGGGAAGTCTCCTAAGTTGTCTTCTCCATAGGAAGGCCCATATGACATAGTGGATCGTCTCTCAGACGTGACTTTCCGGGTAAAATGTGGTCGGCGAGGTAAACCAAAAGTGGTGCATGCCAACAGGCTTTGGCGTTATCACGGTCCAGGACATTTCAGTTGGGATGAAGTGGACAACAGAACAAATGACGCTGCTGAAGACGTGCCACCTGAAGAAGCCACCGTCGAAAAAGAAACTCTACTCAGTTTTGAGAAGGGAAACGGTGAAGCTCTTGATGAAGTTACTACCACTGATGTGACTGTTACCGATGATAGGACATTTCCTGATGAAGCAGATGAATCCCACATGAAGCAGAATCCAACGAGACGGAGACCAGTACGGAAGAAGATACGTCCCGAAAAATTAAGAGAATTTGTCGAATTGTAATTTTATGTTTGTAATTCTGTACATTTTAATTAAGTTAATTTTTATTGGTTTATTATATGTGGTTATTG
>NW_013937844.1:0-1147 GCF_000517525.1 Limulus polyphemus
CAAACAAGAAGAGAAATTACAGCAGTTGTTAGAGGAGAAAGAAAAGAAACAAGAAGAGAGACTACAGCAGTGGCAACTGGAACAAGAAAGGAAACAAGAAGTACAAATGGAAAAAAACCAGTCAGAAGTCTACAGGGCCAGGTTCAGGACGAGAGTCCGTGCTAGAGGGGAGAGCCTGCAAGAGCTGGCACAGGACTTGGAGAACATGGCACACAAGGCCTACCCAACTGCACCACCCGATCTCCTCAAGTTGTTGCTGAGGGATCAGTTCGTAGATGCCTTAGACAGTCCACAATTTAAGATACAAGTGAAGCAAGCACACCCCTCTACCATGCAGGATGCAATGGCCAGAGCTCTCGAATTTGAATCCTACGTTAAGTCCAGCACAGAGGTACCGAGATTGGTACAGTCATATGGTTTCAAGGCCAGAAAAGGTCAGCTTTCAGAGAAGTTTGAGGGACTTTGCTGGCACTGTAACAAACCTGGGCACAAGAGAGCTCAATGCTGGCAACTTCAACACAGGGAGATGATACAGCAGTAAAGGCTGCTACCCAGAAAGGCTGTTGGAACTGTGGAAAGCTCGGACATTTGAGGAGCCAGTGTAGGAAGAATATCACCAACAAGTTGGCCTCAGGGAGACCAGTAGTGGTTGGTGTTGAGCGACGCCCACCAACCCCCATCATGAAAGTCCCAACAGCTAGGTGTAAAATGCCAAGCACACACAGTGTCTATGTGACAGGAAAGCTAGATGGCCAAAGGTGCAATTTTGTCATAGACTCTGCATCTCAGCAAACCCTTGTGAGCAACAAGGTGTTAAATCACGAAGGAGTACCAGAAGCCATAGAGAAGCTTTATGGTGTGACAGGACATTCTACAAGGTTGTGGGGACCAGTGTGGGTAACTATTGAGCTCATGGGCATAAAGGACAGACAGGAAGTATACTTGGCTAACATTGAAGACGAATGCATATTAGGATTGGACTATCTACTACCGAGAAAGTTTGTAATTGATTTTGATAAAATGACGTTTGGGAACAACAAAGGCCAAGTTCCGGTAACTATTAAAAGAGAGTTTGAACTAATTAGGTGCCATCAAGCTGAAGTTAAGCCGACTGGAAGAGTTGATAATGATGAAGTGGAACCAAATA
>NW_013937845.1:0-1233 GCF_000517525.1 Limulus polyphemus
AATACTGTGTACTGTCAATAAGAATACACAATATTTAACGAATACTGTGTACTGTCAATAAGAAGACACAAGATTTAACAATAATGTGTAGTGTCAATAAGAAGATACAAAAAATAAAAATATGTACTGTCAATAAGAAGACACAAAATTTAACGATACTGTGTACTGTCAATAAGAAGACACAAGATTTAACAATACTGTGTACTGTCAATAATAAGACACAAGATCTAACAAAACTGTGTACTGTCAATAAGTAGACACAAGATTTAACAATACATTGTAGTGTCAATAAGAAAACATAAGATTTAACAATACTGTGTACTATCAATAAGAAGACACAAGATTTAACAATACTGTGTACTGTCAATAAGAAGACACAAGATTTAACAATACTTTGTACTGTCAATAAGAAGACACAAGATTTAACAATACTGTGTACTATCAATAAGAAGAAAAAATATTTAACAATACTGTGTACTGTCAAAAGAAGACACAAGATTTAACGATACTGTGTACTGTCAATAAGAAGACACAAGATTTAACAATACTTTGTACTGTCAATAAGAAGACACAAGATTTAACAATAAAGTGTACTATCAATAAGAAGAAAAAATATTTAACAATACTGTGTACTGTCAAAAAGAAGAAACAATATTTAACAATACTATGTACTGTCAATAAGAAGACGCAAGATTTAACAATACTGTGTACTATCAAAAAGAAGACACAAGATTTAACAATACATTGTAGTGTCAATAAGAAAACATAAGATTTAACAATACTGTGTACTATCAATAAGAAGACACAAGATTTAACAATACCTTGTATTGTCAATAAGAAGACACAAGATTTTACAATTCTGTGTAGTGTCAATAAGAAGACACCAGATTTAACGAAACAGTGTAATATCAATAAGAAGACACAAGATTTTACAATACTGTGTACTGTCAATAAGAAGACAAAAGATTTAATAATACTGTGTACTGTCAATAAGAAGACACAAGATTTAACAATACTGTGTACTATCATTAAGAAGACACAAGATTAACAATGTGTACTGTCAATAAGAAGACACAAGATTTAACAATACTGTGTACTGTCAGTATCAAGCCACACTATTTAACGATACTGTGTACTATCATTGACAAACCACACGATTTAACAATACTGTGTACTGTCAATATCAAGCCACACTATTTAACGATACTGTGTACTATCATTGACAAACCACAC
>NW_013937846.1:0-722 GCF_000517525.1 Limulus polyphemus
CTCCTATGTGTAACTCTAGTTACCGAATTTATAACCACCATACTCATCTTTAGCCTTACTTGGTACAACTACTCCATAAACACCTAGGTGTAACTATAGTTACCCAATTTACAACCATCATACTCATCTTTAGCCTTGCTTGGTACAACTACTCCATGAACACCTAGGTGTAACTATAGTTACCGAATATATAACCACCATACTCATCTTTAGCGTTATTTGGTACAACAACTCCACGAACACCTTGGTGTAACTCTAGTTACCGAATTTATAACCACCATAATCATCTTTAGCCTTACATGGTACAACTATTCCATGAACACCTAGTTTCAACTCTAGTTACAGGATTTATAACCATCATACTCATCATTAGCCTTACTTGGTACAACTAATCCATAAAAAACTAGGTATAACTATAGTTACGGAATTTATTAACACCATACTTATTTTTAGCCTTACTTGGTACAACTACTCCATGAACACCTAGGTGTAACTCTAGTTACAGAATTTATAACCACCATACTCATCTTTAGCGTTATTTGGTACAACATCTCAACGAACACCTAGGTGGAACTATAGTTTCCGAATTCATAACCACCATATTCATCTTTAGCTTTACTTGGTACAATTACTTCATGAACACTTAGATGTAATTCTAGTTGCATAATGTATAACCACCATATTCATCTTTAGCTTTACTTGGTACAACTACTCCATGAAAT
>NW_013937847.1:0-925 GCF_000517525.1 Limulus polyphemus
GAGTTGAAAACCACCTGGCTCCACTTAGGGCATCAAGAGTATCATCAATTCTTGGCAGTGGGTATGAGTCTTTTTCGGTTATGCTGTTAAGAGCCCTGAAGTCCACACAGCAACGTTGGGTCCCATCCTTCTTCTGGACTAATACGACAGGAGCTGACCAGGGACTATCTGATTTTTCAACTATCCCTTCCTTGATTAGACCATCCATGACCTTCTCTATCTCTTATCGCTTTGTTGGAGCTATTCTCCTTGGAGGGATCTTTATTGGACGGTGATTGCCTGTGTTTATTCTGTGCTCTACCAGGTTCGTGCATCCGAGGTCACGATCTCCTTTCGAAAAGACGTCAGCATAATTTGCTAAAAGTTCTTTTACCTGAAGAGCCTGTGATGATGACAAATAGACTATGCTCTTCTTATAGAGGTCAGTGAAATATTCTGGAAGTGTATGTCCTTTCTTCACAGTTGCATTCCTCGCTTTAACATTGACTGGCTCTACCTCCTGGCACACACCCAACAATGCCCCTTCCTTAAGTGTCTGCTCATATTCAGAGAAATTGGCCACTGTTATAGGTACTACTTGACGACCTGCTACAAGTGACCTTCCAATCTTCAAATCCGCTGGCCTGGATGGGTCTTCCACTGCTTCTACAAGCATTGGGCTTTCATAGGAATGTTCTTTTATCCTACCCCAAATTATCTTCTCTGACATAGGGGGTATTGTAGTTGATTAAAGTGCTGTGACATGCAGATCAACAGATGTAGCAACACTTACTGGAATCTGGCCTTTGTTGTTTCCAAACGCCATTTTATCGAAGTTAACTACACACTTCCTCGGTAGTTGATAGTCCAATCCTAATATGCATTGGTCTTCAATGTCAGCCAAGTATACTTTCTGTCTGTTCTTCATGCCCGTGAGCTCGGTAGT
>NW_013937848.1:0-962 GCF_000517525.1 Limulus polyphemus
AAAGCAAGTGTTTCGTGCCATGCTTGGGAGAGGGTGTCTAGTCTAAGCCCTGTGACAAAGCACTATTGGGCACAATGGGACCAGTTGAAGCTTGCAGATGGTATTCTTGTACAGAGATGGGAAACCACCGATGGGAAAGTAACGACTTGGCAAACAGTTATACCGGGGAAGTTACGGGAAGTTATGTTGCGTCAATCCCATGATAGTTTAACAGGAGGACATCTCAGAATCAAGAAGACATTGAGTCACATACGACAAAGATTTTATTGGATAGGTATGAGGCGAGATGTGGAAGAATGGTGCCGAACATGCAGTACATGTAGTGCTAAAAGGGGACCCAAACATACGGGACACTCACATTATGAAGAGTTGCCTGTGAATATGTCAGAGTTTGTGGAAAGTGTTATCGGAAAGATGGATGATATCCACCATCAAGTGTGTTCAAACTTGAAAACGTCTGCTGATTCGATGAAGTTAACTTATGATAAGAGATCTACTGAAGTCAACTTTGGTCCAGGAGACAAGGTATGGTTGTATAATCCCAGGAAGACCAAAGGGAAGTCTCCTAAGTTGTCTTCTCCATGGGAAGGCCCATATGACATAGTGGATCGTCTCTCAGACGTGACTTTCCGGGTAAAATGTGGTCGGCGAGGTAAACCAAAAGTGGTGCATGCCAACAGGCTTTGGCGTTATCACGGTCCAGGACATTTCAGTTGGGATGAAGTGGAAAACAGAACAAATGACGCTGCTGAAGATGTGCCACCTGAAGAAACCACCATCGAAGAAGAAACTCTACTCAGTTTTGAGAAGGGAAACGGTGAAGCTCTTGGTGAAGTTACTACCACTGATGTGACTGTTACCGATGATTGGACATTTACTGATGAAACGGATGAACCCACATGAAGCAGAAGCCAATGAGACGGAGACCAGTACGGAAGAACATACGTCCCGTAAAATTAAGA
>NW_013937849.1:0-1060 GCF_000517525.1 Limulus polyphemus
GGTGGTGCAGTTGGGTAGGCCTTGTGTGCCATGCTTTCCAAGTCCTGTGCCAGCTCTTGCAGGCTCTCCCCTTTAGCACGGACTCTCGTCCTAAACCTAGCCTTGTAGACTTCCGACTGATTTTGGGATTCCGTACCTGAGTTCTAGAGCCGCTACCAGTGCTCTATAGTTGTGTCTGTCGTCTGCTGACAACTGTCCAAGTATTTCCAATGGTTGTCCCTTCAAGCTAGTTGCCAGATATACTGCTTTCTGCTCCTCTGTCCATCCATTCATCTTTGCCAGTAGCTCAAATTGTGCTCTATATACTTCCCACGGTGCTTTCCCATCGCATTCCTGTGGCTTCCTTCTTAATGAATCACTCCTATTACTGACATTCATATCTGGGAAGTGACTTCTAACGGGACTGAATATGTCTGCATTAGGGTTTAGCTGTGGGGTCTGGAAGGGGCTTGCCATTGTCTGGGGCTGATTAAGTCGACGGTTAATGTATCCTCTTTGTGTAAAAGACAATAGATCGTCCTTTAACGTATCTAATTCGCTTTTAAATTTACTAATGTTTTCCATTTGTACTTCTTGCCACTGTTGTAATCTCTCTTCTTGTTTATTTTTTCTCCTCCAATAGCTGTTGTAATCTCTCTTCTTGTTTATTTTCTTTCTTCTCCAATAGCTGTTGTAATCTCTCTTCTTGTTTATTTTCTTTCTTCTCCAATAGCTGTTGTTAACTTTCTTCTTGTTTATTTTGCTGTTCGAGCTGCCACTGTTGCAGGTTTTCCTGCAACTGCTGTAATCTCTCTTCTTGTTTCTTTTCTCGTTCTTCTTGTTTCTTTTCTTCTTTATTCTCTCGTTTTTCTTGTTTCTTTTCTTGTTTATTCTCTCGTTCTTCTTGTTTCTTTTCTTTTTCCTCCAAGAACTGCTGTAATTTCTCTTCTTGTTTCTCTTCTCGGTCTTCTTGTTTATTTTCTTTTCCCTCTAACAACTGCTGTAATTTCTCTTCTTGTTTCTTTTCTTTTCCTCTAACAACTGCTGTAATTTCTCTTCTTGTTTCTTTTCATTTTCCTCC
>NW_013937850.1:0-1047 GCF_000517525.1 Limulus polyphemus
GTTTGCTTCACTTGTATCTTAAGTTGTGGACTGTCCAAGGCATCTACGAACTGATCCCTCAGCAACAACTTGAGGAGATCGCGTGGTGCAGTTGGATAGGCCTTGTGTGCCATGCTTTCCATGTCTTGTGCCAGCTCTTGCAGGCTCTCCTCTTTAGCACGGATTCTCGTCCTAAACCTAGCCCTGTAGACTTCTGACTGATTCTGGGTTCCGTACCTGAGTTCCAGAGTCTCTACCAGTGCTCTATAGTTGTGTCTGTCGGCTGCTGTCAACTGTCCAAGTATTTCCAGTGGTTGTCCCTTCAAGCTCGTTGCCAGATATACAGCTTTCTGCTCCTCTGTCCATCCATTCATCTCTGCCAGTAGCTCAAACTGTGCTCTATATACTTCCCACGGTGCCTTCCCATCGAATTCCTGTGGCTTCCTTTGCACTGGATCACTCCTATTACTAGCATTCATATCTGGGACGTGACTTCTAACGGGTCTGAATATGTCTGCATTATGGTTTAGCTGCGGCCTCTGTAAGGGGCTTGCCATTGTCTGGGGCTGATTAAGTCGATGGTCAATGTATCTTCCTTGTGTAAAAGACAACAGATCGTCCTTTAACGTATCTAATTCGCTTTTAAATTTACTAATGTTTTCCATTTGTACCTCTTGCCATTGTTGTTGATTTTCCTGTAGTTGCTCCTGACTTTCTTCCTGTTTCCTTTCTTGTTCCAGTTGCCACTGTTGTAGTCTCTCTTCTTGTTTCTTTTCTCGTTCTTTCTGTTTCTTTTCTTTTTCCTCCAACAACTGCTGTAATTTCTCTTCTTGTTTATTTTCTTTCTCCTCCAACCACTGCTGTAATCTCTCTTGTTTATTTTGTTGTTCGAGCTGCCACTGTTGCAGGTTTTCTTGCAACTGCTGTTGTCTCTCTTCTTGTTTCTTTTCTTTTTCCTCCAGCAACTGCTGTAATCTCTCTTTTTGTTTATTTTCTTTCTCCTCCAACCACTGCTGTAGTGTCTCTTGTTTCATTTGCTGTTCGACTTGCCATTGTTGTAGGTTTTCT
>NW_013937851.1:0-1024 GCF_000517525.1 Limulus polyphemus
AAGTTTAGGAGAAGAGGGTGGAGAACCCTTAGGTTTATGACCACGCCGTTTTTCTTTACTAGATAGAGGTCGATCGACCTCCATGGATCCTGCCCTTGAACGAGCAGGCAGATCTCTGTCATCATAGTGAGAATCCAATGACTGAGGACGTGATCGAATAATTGTCCTACATTTAGGGGCCAAAGAAGGACCCACACGGACACCAGAGGCTGGTGCCCGAGGAGGTTGACCCAGGAAGTCACTGGAAGGAACAGTTGGGACAGAGATTGGAGTAGATGTAGACTGATCAACTCTATTATCCATAGAGGGCAGAAGACCCTGCACGTGGCGTGAAAAAGACTCAGATGGAGGCACGGAAAGGTCCGTCTGCACTCCCACTGTAGCAGTGGAGCGTAGTGCAGAGGCATATGTCCATGATGTAGGAAGGAACAATAGCTTCCAAGCCTCAGGATAAGAGATGTTATTTAGAGTCTTCAAACACTGTACCTCTTTCTCCTCCACCCACTTAGGGCAAGACCTAAAGTAGGAGGGGTGGGAACCACTACAATTAACACAGTGAGGGTCCATTTTGCACTCGTAGGAGTCATGGTCCTTGCCACCACAACGAGCACACGTCACAGAACCACGACAAGATGTCTTTGAGTGACCCGAAGGATCTCCACTCGTCAAGATGGAATTATGGTGCCGACCTCAGTTTTGATTTTGACGTTTTCATCACCACGTCCACCTGCCTGCCATTAAGGCAGGTTATTTGAACTGTAAGGTATGGCCCTATATTCCCAACCCTCTCCGATGTTTTCAGTGTCAGCGGTTCATCTCTGTCTCGGGGATAGATTTCAAATCCCTCTCAACGATAACTCCTCGTGAGGAATTCAAGGAAGCGTGAGGAGTAACCTCAATAGGTATATCCCCAATGGCCTTTGAACTCAAGAGAAGTTCACTGTGCTTAGGATGTGAAGTTTCTACTAAGATGTATCCAGAACGTAGCTTTTTAACTGACTTTGGAGAGCCAGCAAGCCCCTCT
>NW_013937852.1:0-822 GCF_000517525.1 Limulus polyphemus
CTAGGAAAAGTCATCTAACACCATTCATGTGGATAGAAGACACGGCGGGTAGTTTTGACAATCTCGATTTTAACGATGGTGAGAATGAGGGAATCAAAGACCGATGCATAAATACATGTGGTAGTCAAACAGTCGACATGATCGGCCATCTACATTTGGATATCTTTTTACAGTTCTTGCCTAATGGCTTAAGTTTAAAACTCTTACTAGTACAAAGTAAAGATTCGTTTTGTATTATGTCAAACAATGAATTGAGCTTCAAAATTGTACTACAACACATTTCTATCTATGCTAGAAAATTCAAGATCAGACTGTCAGTTGTCTGTCACATGCTAAAGAATTTCAGAAAGGAAAAGCTAAATACCATTTGAAATATATAGGATATGACGAATACTCGGGAGGATATACACTCTTTCCCTTTGATCTTACACCAGATCTATCTGCTGTAGATTTTCACTATAACTTGGTGAAACAGGGAAATTTATGAATTGAAATACGTTTCGTAGTTCCTTACCTAACACTATAAATGTTCTAGCATATGCAGAATTTCAGTCAGTTCTAGAAATTGATCAGTTTAAGAAACATCATAACTGATATTTAAGAAGCTATGAACACAGTATAAATTTATTCGATACCTTCATAATACTTGTGTACGCAAAAGAAGTTTGGATGTGTATTTACCAGTGATCAACTACTTGATCATGCAGAAAAACAACTGTGCATCATCAATGAGGATCCGAATCATAAATCTGGTAGCCACTGGGTCTGTATTTACTTTGGTCGAAATGAAAAAGGAGAATATGTTGATCCACTAGTACTGCC
>NW_013937853.1:0-1172 GCF_000517525.1 Limulus polyphemus
GAAACACATGTAATTATGTTGTAAATAACTGAGTTATTTAACACATTGGTTGCAGAATACAGTCAACAGTGGGTTATAGAACGATACTAGCTATTGGGGGCTATTTAACTCACTCGGACTTAAGGAAACACATGTAGATATGGTGTAAGTATAAGAGTTACTTAACACATTGACTGCAGACTAAAGTCAACAGTGGGTCATAGAAAGATACTAGTTATTGGGACCTATTTAAACCAATCGGACTTAAAAAAACACATGTAGGAATGTTGTAAATATATGAGTTTTTTAACACATTGACTGCAGACTAAAGTCAAGAGTGGGTCATAGAACGATACTAGTTATTTATTCTTTTTTAATCCACTCGGACTTAAGGAAACACATGTAGATAGGTTGTAAATAGATGAGTTAATTAACACATTGACTGCAGAATAATATCAACAGTGGGTCATTGAAAGATACTAGCTATTGGGTCCTATTTAATCCACTCGGACTTGAGGAAACACATGTAGATATGTTGTAAATATATGAGTTAATTAACACAATGGCTGCTGACTAAAATCAAGTGAGGGTCATAGAACGATACTAGCTATTGGGTCCTATTTAATCACTCTGAGTAAAGGAAACCCTTGTGATATGTTGTAAATATATAAGTTAATTAACACATTGACTGCAGACTGAAGACAACAGTGGATCATAGAACGATACTAGCTATTGGGTCCTATTTAATCTACTCGGACTTAAAGAAACACATGTAGATATGTTGTAAATAGATGAGTTAATTAACACATTGACTGCAGAATAATGTCAACAGTGGATCATAGAACGATACTAGCTATTGGGTCCTATTTAACCACTCGGATTTAAAGAAACACATGTAGATATGTTGTAAATAGATGAGTTAATTAACACATTGGCTGCCGACTAAAGTCAACAGTGTGTCATAGAACGATACTAGCTATTGGGTCCAATTTAATCCACTCGGACTTATGGAAACCCATGTAGATATGTTGTAAATATATCAGTTAATTAACATATTGACTGCAGACTAAAGTCAACAGTGGGCCCTAGAACAATACTAGTTATTGGGTCCTATTTAATCCACTCGGACTTAAGGAAACACATGTAGATATGTTGTAAATATACCAGTTACTTAACACATTGAGTGCAGACTG
>NW_013937854.1:0-803 GCF_000517525.1 Limulus polyphemus
CTTCACAAGTTGAAAATTTACTTGAGACTCTGCTTATGTTCTGTACACATAACGAATATGTTTATCTTGGATTTTTAAAGATTTTCCACATTTTAACAGTGTCTCCAAATAACTCAGCTCTCCAATTCACAACAGATAATTCTTGTCACATACATTCAAAATTTGTATTTTTGAGAAGACACTATAGATATATTTTGTACACCATCTAATTGTGTCTTTCTGACGTATTGATTGGTAGTGAATCAACAATGATATTTTGATTGTCTTTGTAACAAGATGTGTGTGTGTTAATAAACATTTAACCATAATTAAATATTGTTGTGTCTTCGGTGCACAAACAGACAAGTGACATGTTCTTGTTTTGACTTGTACAGAAGACCAAAGGAACTGGAGAAGAGACCACAATGGATCTAGATGATTTGACATGAATACTGACAGCCATCCAGCATTGACTGCTTGTTATGTTAAAGGTAAGGAAAATATTTAATTATCAACAATAGTAGTCAATGTTAATACTATTGTTAAACAGTTTCAGGGATTGGGTTATATAAATGTGGTGTACTTGTAAATGTGTAATAATTGTTGACTGGTGACAATAAACATTGTTTAAACATGACTTATAGTAACATAATATTTGATTTCCATAGACAAATAATCTGAATATCTTAATTGTTAATAATTTCTCAACTGGACATCAGAAGATACGATACAAAGTCCTCTAAATCCTTTGTTATATATTTTAAAGATAATTCTACAACAAGTCACAAGTTTATGGTTTGGAAAAGACAGGCTAGGTTTCCATT
>NW_013937855.1:0-1035 GCF_000517525.1 Limulus polyphemus
CAACATTGAGCTCTCTTGTGCCCAGGTTTGTTAGAGTGCCAGCAAAGTCCCTCAAACCTCTCTGAAAGCTGCCCTTTTCTGGCCTTGAATACTGATGACTGTACCAACCTTGGTACCTCTGTGCTAGACTTAACATAGGATTCGAATTCAAGAGCTCTGGCCATTGCACCCTGTATAGCAGAGGGGTATGCTTGCTTCACTTGTATCTTTAGTTGTGGACTGTCCAAGACATCTACAAACTGATCCCTCAGGAACAGCTTGAGGACATCGGGTGGTGCCTTTGGGTAGGCCTTGTGTGCCATACTTTCCAAATCCTGTGCCAGTTCTTGCAGGCTCTCCCCTTTAGCATGGACTCTAGTCCTAAACCTACCCCTGTAGACTTTGGGCTAATTTTGAGTTCCATACCTGAGTTCTAGAGCAGCTACCAATGCTCTATAGTTGTGCCTGTCGTCTGCTGACAACTGTCCAAGTATTTCCAGTGGTTGTCCCTTCAGGGTCGTTGCCTGGTACACTGCTTTCTGTTCCTCTGTACATCCATTCATTTCTGCCAGGAGCTCAAATTGTGCTCTATATGCTTCCCACGGTGCCTTCCCATCGAATTCCTGTGACTTCCTTCGTACTAGATAACCCCTACTGCTGACACTCATGTCTGGAATGTGACTTCTGACAGGACTGAAGATGTCTGCATTAGGGTTTAGCTGCGGGGTCTGAAAGGGGCTTCCTGTTGTCTGGGGATGATTAGATTCATGGTTAATATATCCTCCCTGTGTAAAAGACAGTAAATCGTTCTTTAATGTATTTAATTCACTTTGAAATTTACTAATCTTTCCCATTTGTGTATGCTGGCTTTCTGTCAACTGTTGGATACTTTCTTCTTGTTTATTTTCTTTCTCTTCCAACCACTGCTGTAGTCTTTATTCTTGTTTATTTTCTCGTTCTTCTTGTTTCTTTTCTTTTTCCTCCAACAACTGCTGTAATCTTTCTTCTTGTATCTTTTCTCGTTCTTCTTGTTTCTTTTCTTTTTCCTCCAACAAC
>NW_013937856.1:0-1332 GCF_000517525.1 Limulus polyphemus
GGCATGAGAATAGTCACGTGAACTCGATGACGCAACACTGCCCCCCTCCTTAATATTGTTCGTCCCGAACAATAACCACATACAATAAACCAATAACAATTAACAATAACTTAATTAACTGTACAGAATTACAAACACAAAATTACAATTCAACAAAGTCTTTTAATTTTACGGCACGTATCTTCTTCCGTACTGGTCTCCGTCTCGTTGGCTTCTGCTTCACGTGGGGTTCATTTACTTCATCAGAAAATGTCCTATCATCGGTAACAGTCACATCAGTGGTAGTAACTTCACCAAGAGCTTCACCGTTTCCCTTCTCAAAACTGAGTAGAGTTTCTTCTTCGACGGTGGCTTCTTCAGGTGGCACGTCTTCAGCAGCGTCATTTGTTCTGTTTTTCACCTCGTCCCAGCTGAAATGTCCTGGACCATGATAACGCCAAAGCCTGTTGGCATGCACCACTTTTGGCTTACCTCGTCGACCACATTTTACCCGGAAAGTCACGTCTGAGAGACAATCCACTATGTCATATGGGCCTTCCCATGGAGAAGACAACTTAGGAGACTTCCCTTTGGTTTTCCTGGGATTATACAACCACACCTTGTCTCCTGGTTCAAAGCTGACTTCAGTAGATCTCTTATCATAAGTTAACTTCATCGAATCAGCAGACGTTTTCACGTTTGAAAGCACTTGATGGTGGATATCATTCATCTTTCCGATAACACTTTCACAAACTCTGACATATTCACAGACAACTCTTCATAAGGTGGGCGTCCCTTATGCTTGGGTCCCCTTTTAGCACTACATGTACTGCATGTCCTGCACCATTCTTCCACATCTCGCCTCATACCTATCCAGTAAAACCTTTGTCGTATGTGACTCAATGTCTTCTTGATTCCGAGATGTCCTCCTGTTAACCTATCATGGGATTGATGCAACACAACTTCCCATAACTTCCCCGGTATAACTGTTTGCCAAGTCGTCACTTTCCCATCGGTAGTTTCCCATCTCCGAACAAGAATACCATCTGGAAGCTTTAACTGGTCCCATTGCACCCAATAGTGCTTTGTCACTGGGCTTAGACTAGACACCTTCTCCCAAGCAGGGCGCACAACACTAGCTTTTAGAAAATCAGTCATTGGCCTCAAATCTAGGTCTTTCTCCTGTTCTGCCCTGATATCTATATTTGATTCCACTTCACCATCATCAACTCTTTCAGTCAGCTTGACTTCAGCCCGATAGCACCCAATCAGCTCAACCTCTCTTTTTACAGTTACCGGAACTTGGCCTTTGTTATTCCCAAACGTCATTTTATCAAACTCAATTACAAACTG
>NW_013937857.1:0-1447 GCF_000517525.1 Limulus polyphemus
TTCAGTAGGGTGTTGAGTAGACCAGAGAGGGACTACTGTGTAACATGGAAGAAACTCCTTGCTATAGTAAAGAGTCTGACATATTTCCACCCTTACCTCTATGGTGCAAGGTTTACCATTAAGACAGACCATGCTGCTTTACGCTGGTTAAGATCATTAAAGAACCCAGAGGGACAATTAGCACGTTGGATCGGAAAAATAGACCAGATAATTATAATATTGAATATAGAAAAGGAAAATCCCTTGGTAATGCTGATGGACTGAGCCGAAGACCCTGCAAAAATGACTACAGACATTGCTGCAAAAGAGAGGTTGAACTAACCAGGTGCCATCAAGCTGATGTCAAGCCGACTGAAAGAGTTGATTATGGTGAAGTGGAACCAAATATAGACATCAAAGCAGAACAGGAGAAAGACCAAGATTTGAAGCCAGTGATTGATTTTCTAAAAGTAAGTGTTTTGCGCCCTGCTTGGGAGAAGGTGTCTAGTCTAAGCCCTGTGGACAAAGAACTATTGGGCACAATGGGACCAGTTGAAACTTGAAGATGGTATTCTTCTCCGGAGATGGGAAACTGCAGATGGGAAAGTGACGACCTGGCAAACGGTTATACCAAGGAAGTTACGGGAAGTTGCGTTGCGTCAGATGTCCTCCTGTTACAGTATCATGGGATTCGACTCAATGTTTTCTTAACTCCACTCTTTCCATTGGTGCACCAACTTGATATAACTTCATTGGAGCACGTCCCTTATGCTTGGGTCCCCTTTTAGCACAACATGTACTGCATGTTCTGCACCATTCTTCAACATCTTGTCTCATACCTATCCAGTAAAATCTGTGTCGTAGGTGCTACAGTTGTAGCTTCCTGATTTGTTATCGCATATGCCTCCGGCCACTTGGTGAAATAATCCATCACCACAAAAATATACTTGTTTCCAGCATGAGTTTGGGGCAGAGGACCAGCAATGTCGACGGCTACTCTTTCCATTGGTGCACCAACTTGGTATAACTTCATTGGAGCACGTCCCTTATGCTTAAGTGGCCTGAGGCATATGCAATACCAAATCAGGAAGAAGCTACAGTTGTAGCAAGAAGTCACTAATAGCCACAGTTCATATGGCATACCAAATCTGAAGAAGAAGTAACTAATAGCCGAAGCTACAGTTGTAGCTTCCTGATTTGGTATTGCATATGCCTCAGGCCACTTGGTGAAATAATCCATCACCACACGGCTATTACAAAACTTTGCCAATTCCTGTCCCAATGTCCAGTTGTACTTTTCTACCATCCCATCAGACTGTGGGTGATGTGGCGTTGTTCTGGTCTTTCGGATGCCAAATAACTTGCAGCATTCTTGGAACACAGCTGATTCAAAGTTACGGTCTTGATCTGAATGTCAAGATGACTGGGATGTCTTACTCCCTCCACTGTTGATGGCCTAATAGAACAG
>NW_013937858.1:0-942 GCF_000517525.1 Limulus polyphemus
CCCAGGTTTGTTACAGGGCCAGCAAAGTCCCTCAAACTTCTCTGAAAGCTGACCTTTTCTGGCCTTGAATCCAGATGACTGTACCAACCTCGGTATCTCTGTGCTGGACTTGACGTAGGATTCAAATTCGAGAGCTCTGACCATTGTATCCTGCATAGCAGAGGGGTGTGCTTGCTTCACTTGTATCTTCAGTTGTGGACTGTCCAAGGCATATACAAACTGATCCCTCAGCAACAACTTGAGGAGATCGGGTGGTGCAGTTGTGTAGGCCTTGTGTGCCATACTTTCCAAGTCCTGTGCCAGCTCTTGCAGGCTCTCCCCTTTAGCACGGACTCTCGTCCTAAACCTAGCCCTGTAGACTTCAGACTGATTTTGGGTTCCACACCTGAGTTCTAGAGCCGCTACCAGTGATCTATAGTTGTGTCTGTCGTCTGCTGACAACTGTCCAAGTATTTCCAGTGGTTGTCCCTTCAAGCTAGTTGCCAGATATACTGCTTTCTGCTCCTCTGTCCATCGTTCATCTCTGCCAGTAACTCAAACTGTGCTCTATATGCTTCCCACGGTGCTTTCCCATCGTATTCCTGTGGCTTCCTTCGCACTGGATAACTCCTAGTACTGACATTCATATCTGGGATGTGACTTCTAACAGGGCTGAAGATGTCTGCATTAGGGTTTAGCTGCAAAGTCTGGAAGGGGCTTGTCATTGTCTGGGGCTGGTTAAGTCGATGGTCAATGTATCCTCCTTGTGTGAAAGACAATAGATCGTCCTTTAACGTATCTAATTCGCTTTTAAATTTACTAATGTTTTCCCTTTGTACTTCTTGTTTCCTTTCTTGTTCCAGTTGCCACTGCTGTAGTCTCTCTTCTTGTTTCTTCTCTCGTTCTTCTTGTTTATTTTCTTTCTCCTCTAACAACTGCTGTAATTTCTCTTCTTGTTTATTT
>NW_013937859.1:0-1058 GCF_000517525.1 Limulus polyphemus
GGGATCAATTGTAGATGCCTTGGACAGTCCACAACTTAAGATACAAGTGAAGCAAGCACAACCCTCTACCATGCAGGATGCAATGGCCAAGAGCTCTCGAATTTGAATCCTACGTTAAGTCCAGCACAGAGGTATCGAGGTTGGTACAGTCATCTGGATTCAAGGCCAGAAAAGGTCAGCTTTCAAAGAAGTTTGAGGGACTTTGCTGGCACTGTAACAAACCTGGGCACAAGAGAGCTCAATGCTGGAAACTTCAACACAGGGGAGATGATACAGCAGGAAAGGCTGCTACCCAGAAAGGCGGTTGGAACTGTTGGGAGCAAGGACATCGGAGGAGCCAGTGTAAGAGAAATACCACCAATAAGTCAGCTTCGGGAAACCAGTAGTGGTTGGTGCTAAGGGACGCCCACCAACCTCCATTGTGAAAGTCCCAACAGCTAAGTGTAAAATGGCAAGCACACATAGTATCTACGTGACAGGGAAGCTGGATGGCCAAAGGTGCAACTTTGTCATAGATTCTGCATCTCAGCAAACCCTTGTGAGCATCAAGGTGCTGGATAACAAAGGAATACCAGAAGCTGTACAGAAGCTCTGTGGTGTGACAGGACATTCTGCAAGGTTGTGGGGATCAGTGTGGGTAACTATCGAGCTCAAGGGCATGAAAAACAGACAAAAAGTATACTTGGCTGACATTGAAGACCAATGCATATTAGGATTGGACTATCTACTACCGAGGAAGTGTGTAGTTAACTTTGATAAAATTACTATTGGGAATAACAAAGGCCAAGTTCCGGTAACTGTTAAAAGAGAGGTTGAACTAATTAGGTGCCATCAAGGTGAAGTCAAAGAGACTAAAGAAGTTGGTGATGACGAAGTGGAACCAGGTATCAATATTAAAGCAGAGCAGGAGAAAGATCAAGATTTGAAGCCAATAATTGATTTTTTAAAAGCAAGTGTTTCGCGCCCTGCTTAGGAGAAGGTGTCTTGTCTAAGCCCTGTGACAAAGCACTATTGGGCACAATGGGACCAGTTGAAGCTTGAAGATGGTACTCTTGTCT
>NW_013937860.1:0-1439 GCF_000517525.1 Limulus polyphemus
TGGCAACCGAAGTTCCCGACCAAACATCAACTTTGCTGGAGTGTATCCAATGGTTTCATGCTCTGCTGTCCTATAGGCCATCAACAGTGGAGGGAGTAAGACATCCCAGTCATCTTGACGGCTATTACAAAACTTTGCCAATTCCTGTCCCAATGTCCAATTGTACTTTTCTACCATCCCATCTGACTGTGGGTGCAATGGCGTTGTCCTGGTCTTTCGGATGCCAAACAACTTGCAGCATTCTTGGAACACAGCTGATTCAGAGTTACGTCCTTGATCTGAATGCAGTTCATATGGCATACCAAATCTGAAGAAGAAATCACAAATAGCTGAAGCTACAGTTGTAGCTTCCTGATTTGGTATCGCATATGCCTCCGGCCACTTGGTGAAATAATCCATCACCACACAAATATACTTGTTTCCAGCACGAGTTTGGGGCAGAGGACCAGCAATGTCGACGGCTACTCTTTCCATTGGTGCACCAACTTGATATAACTTCATTGGAGCACGTCCCTTATGCTTGGGTCCCCTTTTAGCACAACATGTATTGCATGTTCTGCACCATTCTTCCACATCTTGTCTCATACTTATCCAGTAAAATCTGTGTCATAGGTGGCTCAATGTTTTCTTAACTCCGAGATGTCCTCCTGTTAAACTATCATGGGATTGATGCAGCACAACTTTCCGTAACTTTCTCGGTAAAACCGTTTGCCAGGTCGTCCCTTTCCCATCTACAGTTTCCCATCTCTGGAAAAGAATACCATCTTCAAGCCTCAACTGGTCCCATTGTGCCCAATAGTTCTTTGTCACAGGGCTTAGACTAGACACCTTCTCTCAAGCAGGGTGCAAAACACTTGCTTTTAGGAAATAAATCATTGGCTTCAAATCTTGGTCTTTCTCCTGTTTTGCCTTGATATCTATATTTGGTTCCACTTCACCATCATCGACTCTTTCAGTCGGCTTGACTTCAGCTTGATGGTACCTGGTTAGTTCAACCTCTCTGTTGCAGCAATGTCAGCAGTCATTTTTGCAGGGTCTTCGGCTCAGTCCATCAGCATTACCATGGGATTTTTCCTTCTCTATATTCAATATTATAATCATACCGGCATTACCATGGGATTTTCCTTCTCTGTATTCAATATTATAATTATATTGGTCTATTTTTCCAATCCAACGTGCTAGTTGTCCCTCTGGGTTCTTTAATGATCTTAACCAGCGTAACGCAGCATGGTCTGTCCTGATGGTAAACCTTGCACCATAGAGGTAAGGATGGAAATAGGTCAGACTCTTTACTATAGCAAGGAGCTCCCTCCGTGTCACACAGTAGTTCCTCTCTGGTCTACTTAACACCCTACTGAAGTAGGCCACCACATGTTCGTTTTTCGTCCACTTTCTGAGACAACACTCCTCCAATTCCGACATTACTAGCATCACAATTC
>NW_013937861.1:0-751 GCF_000517525.1 Limulus polyphemus
GCTTTGTGATAGAGAAGACTTGTGCGTGTATTGTGTGTGCTTCTACGTATATTTGTGTGTTGTACATATGTGTTTATATATTTATATTTAAATCTGGAACACTGGTTCAATACACGGATTAAACCCGAACAGGCAACTTTTTGCGACTTTGGATATCAGAGCACTTTTGTTTAAGTACCTACAATGAAGTTTCCAAGAAAAGCGATTACGAGCCTGTTGCAGCGATCGTGTTTAAACTTGCATTGCCGTGTTTAAACCGGTTTGAAGAGTGCCGTATATAAAAGGGACTGACTTCAGTGAATTATGTCATATATTTTGCATATTTGAGTGTTGAAAGAGCTCACAAGAGGTAAGCATCTAATAGTTTCAAACTTTGATATTTATTTAAGCCCTATATTTTAATCGCTATACACTCAAAAACGACTTAATTAAATTAACGAAGATTTTAATTAACTTAGTATAAGATTCTTAATACTATATTTGCCTATTAAGATTCTTAATATTTTTATCAAATATGATCTTAATCATTTTTTATGAAGCTCTTCTAATTAACTTGGATAATAAATTGTAAATACATTGGCAAATTATAAAAATTGCTTAGTCAAATAACTTATCGGGAAAAAAACTTTTAAACCAATTACGTAATAACGTAATTTAATGTCATGAACTATTTACATTTAGTTTGTTATGTTTATATACATGTAAAAAAAATTGTGAAAAATTATTATTTTTCTAAAACTTTTTTGGTAGA
>NW_013937862.1:0-747 GCF_000517525.1 Limulus polyphemus
AAAAAATTCAATACATCATAATGTCATAAAGACCCCGGGTATTCACTTGTTATATAAAATACAGTTATAATTACAACAGCATGCCAAACTTCAATACATCATAAGGTCATAAAGACCCCGTGTATTCATTTGTTATATAAAATTCAGTTATAATTACAACAGCATGTCATTGTACAATACATCATAAGGTCATAAACACCCCGTGTATTCACTTGTTATATAAAATACAGTTATAATAACAACAGCATGTCTTAGTACAATACATCTCAAGGTCATAAAGACCCCGTGTATTCACTTGTTATATAAAATAAAGTTATAATTACAACAGCATGCCAAAATTCAATACATCGTAATGTCATAAATACCCCGTGTATTCACTTTTTATATAAAATACAGTTATAATTACAACAGCATGTCATTGTACAATACATCATAAGTTCATAAACACCCCGTGTATTCACTTGTTATGTAAAATACTGTTATAATTACAACAGCATTTCATTGTACAATACATCATAAGGTCATGAAGACCCCGTGTATTCACTTGTTACATAAAATACTGTTCTAATTACAACAGTATGTCATTGTACAATACATCATAAGGTCATAAAGACCCCGTGTATTCACTTGTTATATAAAATACAGTTATAATTACAACAGCATGCCAAACTTCAATACATCATAATGTCATAAATACCCCGTGTATTCACTTGTTATATAAAATACAGTTATAATTACAACAGCATG
>NW_013937863.1:0-1310 GCF_000517525.1 Limulus polyphemus
GACTCAATGTCTTCTTAATTCCGAGGTGTCCTCCTGTTAAAGTATCATAGGATTGACGCAGCACAACTTCCCATAAATTTCTCGGTATAATTGTTTGCCAGGTCGTCACTTTCCCATCTGCAGTTTCCCATCTCTGGAGAAGAATACCATCTGCAAGCTTCAACTGGTCCCATTTTGCCCAATAGTTCTTTGTCACAGGGCTTAGACTAGACACCTTCTCCCAAGCAGGGCGCAAAACACTTGCTTTTAGAAAAACAATCATTGGCTTCAAATCTTGTTCTTTCTCCTGTTCTGCTTTAATATCTATATTTGGTTCCACTTCGTCATCATCAGCTTCTTCAGTCACTTTGACTTCACCTTGATGGCACCTAATTAGTTCAACCTCTCTTTTAACAGTTACCGGAACTTGGCCTTTGTTATTCCCAAACGTCATTTTATCAAAATCAATTACAAACTTCCTTGGTAGTAGATAGTCCAATCTTAATATGCATTCGTCTTCTAAGTATACTTGGCTGACATTTCTGTCTGTTCTTTATGCCCATGAGCTCAATAGTTACCCACACTGGTCCCCACAATCTTGTAGAATGTCCTGTCACACCATAAAGCTTCTGTGTGGCTTCTGGTACTCCTCCGTGATTTAACACCTTGATGCTCACAAGGGTTTGCTGAGATGCAGAGTCTATGACAAAGTTGCACTTTTGGCCATCTAGCTTTCCAGTCACATAGACACTGTGTGAGCTTAGCATTTTACACCTAGCTGTTGGGACTTTCACGATGGGGGTTGGTGAGTGTCACTCAACACCAACCACTACTGGTCTCCTTGAGGCTAAATTGTTGGTTATGTTCCTCCTACACTGACTTCTCAAATGTCCGTGCTTTCCACAGTTCCAACAGCCTTTCTGGGTAGCAGCCTTTCCTGCTGTATCATCTCCCCTGTGTAGAAGTTACCAGCATTGAGCTCTCTTGTGCCCAGGTTTATTACAGTGCCAGCTAAAGTCCCTCAAACCTCTCTCAAAGCTGACCTTTTCTGGCCTTGAATCCAGATGACTGTACCAACCTCAGTACCTCTGTGCTGGACTTAACGTAGGATTCAAATTCGAGAGCTCTGGCCATTTCATTCTGCATGGTAGAGGGGTGTGCTTGCTTCACTTGTATCTTAAGTTGTGGACTGTCCAAGGCATCTACAAACTGATCCCTCAGCAACAACTTGAGAAGATCGGGTGGTGCAGTTGGATAGGCCTTGTGTGCCATGCTTTCCAAGTCCTGTGCCAGCTCTTGCAGGCTCTCCCCCTTAGCACGGACTCTTGTCC
>NW_013937864.1:0-1056 GCF_000517525.1 Limulus polyphemus
AATAGTTGTACCAAGGATTGCTAAAGATGAGAATGGTGGTTATAAATTCGGTAACTATAGTTACTCCTAGGTGTTCATGGAGTAGTTGTACCAAATAAGGCTAAAGACGAGTATAGTGGTTATAAATTCGGTAACTATAGTTACACCTATGTGTTTATGGAGTAGTTGTACCAAGAAAGCCTAAAGATGAGTATGATGGTTATAAGTTCTGTAACTAGAGTTTCACCTAAGTGTTCATGGAGTACTTGTACCAAGTAAGGCTAAAGATGAATATGGTGGATATAAATTCGGTAACTATAGTTACACCTATGTGTTTATGAAGTAGTTCTACCATGTAAGGCTAAAGATGAGTATGGTGGTTATATATTGTGTAACTAGAGTTAAACCTAAGTGTTCATGCAGTAGTTGTACCACGTAAGGCTAATGATGAGTATGATGGTTATCAATTCTGTAACTAGAGTTACACCTAGTTGTTCATTTAGTAGTTGCACCAAATAACGCTAAAGATGAGTATGGTGGTTATATATTCTGTAACTAGAGTTAAACCTAAGTGTTCATGGAGTAGTTGTACCAAGTAAGGCTAAAGATGAGTATAATGGTTATAAATTCCGTAACTGTAGTCACACCTAGGTCTTCATGGAGTAGTTGTACCAACTAAGGCTAAAGATGAATATGGTGGTTATAAATTCTGTAACTAGAGTTACACCTAAGTGTTCATGGAGTAGTTGTACCAAGTGAGTGTAAAGATGAGTATGGTGGTTATAAATTCGGTAACTATGATTACACCTATGTGTTTATGAAGTAGTTGTACCATGTAAGGCTAAAGATGAGTATGGTGGTTATATATTGTGTAACTAGAGTTACACCTAAATGTTCATGGAGTAGTTGTACCAAATAACGCTAAAGATGAGTATGGTGGTTATAAATATTGTAACTAGAGTTACACCTAAGTGTTCATGGAGTAGTTGTACAAAGTAAGGCTAAAGATGTGTAGGTGGTTATAAATTCGGTAATTAGAGTTACACCTAGGTGTTCGAGAGATGTTGTACCAAATAA
>NW_013937865.1:0-861 GCF_000517525.1 Limulus polyphemus
ACAATCTTGTAGAATGTCCTGTCACACCACAAAGCTTCTATGTCTATGACAAAGTTGCACCTTTGGCCATTCAGCTTTTTTGTCACATAGACACTGTGTGTGCTTGGCATTTTACACCTAGCTGTTGGGACTTTCATGATGGGGGTTGGTGGGCATCGCTCAACATCAACCACTACTGGTCTCCTTGAGGTTGACTTGTTGGTAATATTCCTCCTACACTGGTTCCTCAAATGTCCGTGCTTTCCACAGTTCCAACAACCTTTCTGGATACCAGCCATTCCTGCTGTGGCATCTCTCCTGTGTTGAAGTTTCCAGCATTGAGCTCTTTTGTGCCCAGGTTTATTACAGTGCCAGCAAAGTCCCTCAAACATCTCTGAAAGCTGACCTTTCCTGGTTTTGAATCCAGATGACTGTACTAACCTTGGTACCTCTATGCTGGACTTAACGTAGGATTCAAATTCGAGAGCTCTGGCCATTACATCCTGCATGGTAGAGGGGTGTGCCTGCTTCACTTGTATTTTAAGTTGTGGACTGTCCAAGGCATCTACGAACTGATCCCTCAGCAACAACTTGAGGAGATCGGGTGGTGCAGTTGGGTAGGCCTTGTGTGCCATGCTCCCAAGTCTTGTGCCAGATCTTGCAGGCTTTCCTTTTTTAGCACGGGCTCTCGTCCTAAACCTGGCCCTGTAGACTTCTGACTGGTTTTGGGTTCCGTACCTAAGTTCTAGAGCCGGCACCAGTGCTCTATAGTTGTGTCTGTCGTCTACTGACAACTGTCCAAGTATTTCCAGTGGTTGTCCCTTCAAGCTCATTGCCAGGTATACTGCTTTCTGCTCCTGTGTCCAGCCATTCATTTCTGCC
>NW_013937866.1:0-815 GCF_000517525.1 Limulus polyphemus
GACAGTACACAGTATCGTTAAATCTTGTATCTTCTTATTGATAATACACAGTATTTATAAATATTGTGTCTTCTTATTGACAGTACATAGTATTGTTAAATCTTATGACTTCTTATTGAAAGTACACATGATCGTTAAATCTTGTGGCTTCTTATTGACAGTACACAGTATTTTTAAATCTTGTGTCTTCTTATTGATAGTACATATTATTGTTAAATCTTGTTTCTTCTTATTGACAGAACACAGTATTGTTAAATCTGGTGTCTTCTTATTGACAGTACACAGTATCGTTAAATCTTGTGTCTTCTTATTGACAGGACACATTATTGTTAAATCTTGTGTTTTCTTACTGAGAGTACACATTATCGTTAAATCTTGTGTGTTCTTATTGATAGTACACAGTATTTATAAATCTTGTGTCTTCTTATTGACAGTACACAGTATTGTTAAATCTTGTGTTTTCTTATTGAAAGTAAACAGTATCGTTAAATCTTCTGTCATTCTTATTGACAGTACACAGTATCGTTAAATCTTGTGGCTTCTTATTGAAAGTACACAGTATTGTTAAATCTTGTGTCTTCTTATTGACAGTACACAGTATCATTAAATCTTGTGTCTTCTTATTGACAGTATACAGTATCCTTAAATCTTGTGTCTTTTTATTGATAGTACATAGTAGTGCTAAATCGTGTGTCTTCTTATTGATAGTACACAGTATTGTTAAATCTTTTGTCTTCTTATTGACAGTACACAGTATTGTTAAATCTTGTTTCTTCTTATTGAAAGTACACAGTATCGTTAAATCTTTTGTCTTC
>NW_013937867.1:0-702 GCF_000517525.1 Limulus polyphemus
CCTGTTGGCATGCACCACTTTTGGCTTACCTCGCCAACCACATTTTATCCGGAAAGTCACGTCTGAGAGGCGATCCACTATGTCATATGGGCCTTCCCATGGAGAAGACAACTTAGGAGACTTCCCTTTGGTCTTCCTGGGATTATACAATCACACCTTGTCTCCTGGTTCAAAGCTGACTTCAGTAGATCTCTTATCATAAGATAGCTTCATCGAATCAGCAGACGTTTTTAAGTTTGAACGCACTTGATGGTGAATATCACCCATCCTTTCCAATAACACTTTCACAAATTCTGACACATTCTCAGGCAACTCTTCATAAGGTGGGCGTCCTGTTAACAGATCCACTGGCAACCGAAGTTCCCGACTAAACATCCACTTTGCTGGAGTGTATCTAGTAGTTTCATGCTCTGCTGTCCTATAGGCCATCAACAGTGGAGGGAGTAAGACATCCCAGTCATTTTGGCGGCTATTACAAAATTTTGCCAATTCCTGTCCTAGTGTCCAGTTGTACTTTTCTACCATCCCATCAGACTGTGGGTGAAGTGGGCGTTGTCCTCGGTCTTTCGGATACCAAACACTTGCAGCATTCTTGGAACACAGCTGATTCAAAGTTACGGCCTTGATCTGAATGCAGTTCATATGGCATACCAAATCTAGAAGAAGAAATCACTAATAACCGAAGCTACAGTTGTAGCTTTC
>NW_013937868.1:0-1471 GCF_000517525.1 Limulus polyphemus
GTCAGAATCTTTGGACAGACTTCATTTTTTCCAGGTATCCTCTTATTTTTTTAGTTTCTCCAACCTCGTTGTCAAGACCGCTATCCGGGTATTGTTTAGCCTCAGGGATGTTTGGAATCACAGATGGGCTAGATATGTTCAATATATACTGGAAATGTTCTTTATTTCTTTTTTATCTTCTTAATCTTATTTGATATAAATCTCCCATATGTTGTTGGCAGATATGTGTCCTGGTTGTTTTCATAGTCTCTCTTCAGCTTCTTGGTGATCATGTACACTGTCTTTCCTTCAGTAACAAACCACTTCTTTATCTTTCTCTCTCTACTGATTCTTTCTCGAAGTCGTGGCATATCTTCAAGTATTTTATTTCCTTTATTGTATTCCACGTTTGGTATGATATCCATTCTTCTTTCCTTGTCCTCCTGTACCCAGTAACATTCTTCGAGCTTCTTCCATAAATTTGTTGATGTCATAGATGATCATTTCTGTTTATTCTTATAGAAAAACATTTATTTTTCCTTGTAGAACAGCTTCAACGTTTCCTAATATCACGTTGGTTAAATGTGGAGACATTAAAGTAATGTTTTTTCTTGTTTCCCAGTCCTGTATATTATATTTTTAGTGCCACTAACCTATGTGAAGCCCGTTGACGTAGTGTGTGATGAGATTAGTCTACTGTATGGTGTCTCGCACGGGCTGAGGTTCGACCATGTTATGACCCGAAAGTCTGGCTGCACGAGACCCTCCTGAACGATTTTTTACTTTTGTTTAGATTCAGCACAAAATGTTTCAAATGGTAACAGTGTTTCCCTTCTGAACATGTGTTTACTTTGCATATTATGCACACAATAGAAATGGCCTTCCCTAACTTTGGAACTACATAGATAGGCGCATAGTTGGTAGCAACCGCCATTTAAAATGGCTACTCTTAACCGAATATTAGGATTGATTGTTTTATAATGCGCACACAGTGTTTGTAGTATCACGTCTCGTGCCCGGGATCTTCAGTCCATCGCACTCGGCTCTCACTACATAACTCAATTTAATGATTCATTCAGTTTCTTTCTTAAAGTCTTATGTCACCCTATTATGTTATTTTTTTAACTGAATTTAATTATTCATTCAGTTTCTTTCTTAAAGAAAATAAATTACAAGAAATAAATAAATAAAAAATAACTTAAAAACAAATTAAGAAAACCATGGAAGGAATGTGATGAAAAAATAACATAATAGGGTGACATAAGACTTAGAAAAATAGATGACAGACATGTTGAGCTACATTTTAAACAACGGTGTTAAAACCGTATCTGTATGTTTGATATAACATTAACAGAGAAGGACTATTTTAATGAGCTACATTTTAAACAACGGTGTTAAAACCGTATCTGTATGTTTGATATAACATTAACAGAGAAGGACTTTTTTAATAACGTGTATATGTTACTGTCCAGGCATGGCCTGGTGGTTAGGG
>NW_013937869.1:0-811 GCF_000517525.1 Limulus polyphemus
TCAACAGTGGGTCATAGAACGATATTAGCTATTGGGTCATATTTAATCCAGTCGGACATAAGGAAACACATGTAGATATGTTGTAAATATATGAATTATTTAACTCAATGGATGCAGACTAAAGTCAACAGTGGGTAATAGAACGATAATCGCTATTGGAGGCTATTTAATATATTCGGACTTAAGGAAAGACATGTAGATATGTTGTAAAAATATTAGTTAATTAACACATTGGCTGCAGACTAAAGTCAACAGTGGGTCATAGAACTATATTAGCTTTTGGGTCCTATTTAATCTAGTCCGACTTAAGGAAACACGTGTAGTTATGTTGTAAATAACTGAGTTATTTAACACATTGGCTGCAGAATAAAGTCTACAGTGGGTTATAGAACGATACTAGCTATTGGGGCTATTTAATTAACACGGACTTAAGGAAACACATGTTTATATGTTGTAAATATATGAGTTACTTAACACATTGACTGCAGAATAAAGTCAACAGTTGGTCATAGAAAGATATTAGCTATTGGGTCCTATTTAACCAGTCGGACATAAGGAAACACGTGTAGTTATGTTGTAAATAACTGAGTTATTTAACACATTGGCTGCTGACTAAAGTCAACAGTGGGTCATTGAAAGATACTAGTTATTGGGACCTATTTAATCCACTCGGACTTTAAAAAACACATATAGATTTGTTGTAAATATATGAGTTAATTAACACATTGACAGCAGACTGAAGTCAATAGTGGGTCATAGAACGATACTAGCTATTGGGTCCTATTTAATCCACTCGGACTTTAGGAATCAC
>NW_013937870.1:0-775 GCF_000517525.1 Limulus polyphemus
TAAGTGCGCATAGTGTACGAACTGATCCTGACAAGGTGAAAGCAGTGCGTGATTGGTCAAAACCAATTACTGGAAGTTTGTGAAGAACTACAGCTGCTCCACTACATGATTTGACAAAAAATAAAAAGGCCAGAAGTTCGAATGGACAGTTTCTTGCCAGCATGCTTTCAATACATTCAAAGAAAAATTGGCCTCAGCTCCACTTTTAAAGCTTCCAAATCCCTCATTGCCGTACATACTGGATTGTGATGCTAGTAATGTCGGAATTGGAGGAGTGTTGTCTCAGAAAGTGAGCGAAAACGATCATGTGGTGGCCTAGTTCAGTAGGGTCCTGAGAAGACTAGAGAGGCCCTACTGTGTAACACGGAGGGAACTCCTTGCTATAGTAAAGAGTCTGACATATTTCCATCCTTACCTCTATGGGGGTAGGTTTACCATGAGGACAGACCATGCTGCGTTACGATGGTTAAGATCATTAAAGAACCCAGAGGGCCAACTAGGCACGTTGGATCGGAAAAATAGACCAGTATAATTATAATATTGAATATAGAGAGGGAAAATTCCATGGTAATGCTGATGGACTGAGCCGAAGACCCTGCAAAAATGACTGCAGACATTGCTGCAAAAGAGAGGTTGAACTAACCAGGTGCCATCAAGCTGAAGTCAAGCCGACTAAAAGAGTTGATGGTGGTGAAGTGGAACCAACTATAGATATCAAGGCAGAACAGGAGAAAGACCAAGATTTGAAGCCAATGATTGATTTCCTAAAAGCAGA
>NW_013937871.1:0-769 GCF_000517525.1 Limulus polyphemus
GTCCATCCATTCATCTCTGCCAGTAGCTCAAATTGTGCTCTATATGCTTCCCACGGTGCCTTCCCATCGAATTCCTGTGGCTTCCTTCGCACTGGATCACTCCTATTACTGACATTCATATCTGGGATGTGACTTCTAACAGGGCTGAATATGTCTGCATTAGAGTTTAGCTGCAGGGTCTGGAATGGGCTTGCCATTGTCTGGGGCTGGTTAAGTTGATGGCTAATGTATCCTCCTTGTGTAAAAGACAATAAATCATCATTTAATGTATCTAATTCGCTTTTAAATTTACTAATGTTTTCCATTTGTACTTCTTGCCACTGTTCTTGGTTTTCCTGTAGTTGCTGCTGACTTTCTTCCTGTTTCCTTTCTTGTTCCAGTTGCCAGTGCTGTAATTTTTCTTCTTGTTTCTTTTCTTTTTCCTCCAACAACTGCTGTAATCTCTCTTGTTTATTTTGCTGTTCGAGCTGCCATTGTTGTAGGTTTTCTTGTAACTGCTGTTGTCTTTCTTCTTGTTTCTTTTCTTTTTCCTCCAACCACTGCTGTAATTTCTCTTCTCGTTCTTCTTGTTTCTTTTGTTGCTCTTGTATTGCTGCCATCAAGTCTGCTATGCTGTAGTTTGATTTGCCGCTTCTCGTTTCCTTTTTTTTATCCCTCTCTCTGACACCAATTTGTTACGTCTCCGTTTGTTAATTAACTTTCCGTAACTTCGTTCCGACGAAACTTTTGCGACACAGGTCCTTACTTAATAAAACTGGTTTATTCTTTT
>NW_013937872.1:0-1275 GCF_000517525.1 Limulus polyphemus
ACACAAGAATTTGCATGATCGCGTCAACTGCAGCTTCTTGGGTCAGATATATTTCCCCATCAAACATGATCAATAACATCACGACATAAGTGGGTTTTACGTATCCGTACTTCAGTATATATATATGCAATAACTTACCACTTCATTTCCAGCTCTGGGCACTGAGCACCTATATTTATTCGGCACCTATTCAGTGAAAGTGGTTTTCTCCGGGTACTCCGGTTTCCCCCACATACAATTTTCGGCTATTGGATCGGTACACCTCAGGCTCTGAATAGGACCGCATCAAGCATGATTAATCGTAATCCATAATTAACTTAAGTCTTTAATTGAATTCGAATAATTATTTTGAAAGCTTAATTTTTTACTCCTGAAAATTTATCGCACACCATCTTATTCCAGTCTTTAGTTTAATTCTTCTTTTATTTAAAATATATGTAATATCTTAAAATTTGAAATCCCGTAGTGTTATTGTTTTAATCAATTCAGTTTAGCTGGGCGATCTACACGTTGCATCTCTCTGCTCGTGGTGAAAGTGGACTAACAACACTAGAAACCGGGTTTCGATACCCGTGGTGGCCAGAGCACAAATAGCCCCTTGTGTGGCTTTGTGTTTAACTACAAACAAACAAAAACTCTTTGCTCGTATCAACTCAGTTTAGCTGGGCGTACTGCAAGCTGCATCTCTTTGCTCGTATAACCGTCACCGACAGCCTTGTCCAACGGACGTCACCATCACGTGTGTAAACAAACACAAGTGAGTTCCACGTTGAAATGTAGTCTGGTGTGATGTAACTCGAGAAGGTTACTGTGAATCTGTACAGAACTACACGAGAGCTATGTACGCTAGCCGTCCCTAATTTAGCAATTGTAAACTAGAGGGAAGGCAGCTAGCCAAAACTACCTTAATACGGGTTTGTACAAAGTATCAGTTATGTTATTATCGTTGTCTCGTTAGAATAATAGTCTTACTTGTAAAGTATTCAAAACTTTTATGACACATGAAAATCAATCATTAAATGAAAACACGATCAGCTATATTAACCGTCTTGTTCAAATACCTGTTTATCATGTAAACTATTGAATAACTTTTATTATATATATAATTACCTATAGAAGTGAAACTACGCTGTTGATGACGTAATTATATGTAGAGATATCATCTGATGATTTACTAGCGATGGCACCCACAAACTCGACCACTGGTGCAACTTTATAGAGGAGGCAATGACGTCATAGTTTCTGGCTGTCGTAAGGCCGCCTATTATCTAACGG
>NW_013937873.1:0-953 GCF_000517525.1 Limulus polyphemus
AACTATTGAGCTCATGGGCTTAAAGGACAGACACACAGTATACTTGGCTGACATTGAAGACCAATGCATATTAAGGTTATACTACTTACTACCAAGGAAGTGTGTAGTTAACTTCGATAAAATGATGTTTGGAAACAACAAAGGCCAAATTCCTGTAGGTGTTAAAAGAGAGGTTGATCTAACCAGGTGTCATCAAGCTGAAATCAAAGTGACTGAAGGAGTTGATGATAGTGAAGTGGAACCAAGTAAAGATATTCAAGCAGAGCAGAAGAAAGACCAAGATTTGAAGCCAGTGATTGATTTTCTAAAAGCAAGTGTTTTGTGCCCTGCTTGGGAGAAGGTGTCTAGCTTAAGTCCTGTGACAAAGAACTATTGGGCACAATAGGACCAGTTGAAGCTTGAAGATGGTATTCTTCTCCAGAGATGGGAAAGTGACGACCTGGCAAACAGTTATACCGAGGAAGTTACGGGAAGTTGTGCTGCATCAATCCCATGATAGTTTAACAGGAGGACATTTCACAGTTAAGAAAACATTGAGTCACCTACGACAGAGATTTTACTGGATAGGTATGAGGTAAGATGTGGAAGAATGGTGCAGAACATGCAGTACATGTTGTGCTAAAAGAGGACCCAAGCATAAGGGACGTGCTCCAATGAAGTTATATCAATTTGGCACACCAATGGAAAGAGTAGCCATTGACATCACTGGTCCTTTGCCCCAAACTCGTGCAGGAAACAGGTACATTTGTGTGTTGATGGATTATTTGACCAAGTGGCCTGAGGCATATGCAATACCATATCAGGAAGCTACAACTGTAGCTTCGGCTATTAGTGATTTCTTCTTCAGGTTTGTTATACCATACAAACTGCATTCGGATCAAGGCCGTAACTTTGAATCAGCTGTGTTCCATGAATGCTGCAAGTTGTTTGATATCCGAACGACCAGGACAATG
>NW_013937874.1:0-802 GCF_000517525.1 Limulus polyphemus
CCGCCCTGCTTGGGAGAAGGTGTCTAGCTTAAGTCCTGTGACAAAGAACTATTGGACACAATGGGACCAGTTGAAGCTTGAAGATAGTATTATTGTCCAGAGATGGGAAACTGCAGATGGGAAAGTGACGACCTGGCAAATGGTTATACCGAGAAAGTTATGGGAAGTTGTGCTGTGTCAATCCCATGATAGTTTAACAGGAGGACATCTTGGAGTTAAGAAGACATTGAGTCACCTACGGCAGAGATTTTACTGGATAGGTATGAGGCAAGATGTGGAAGAATGGTGCAGGACTTGCAGTACATGTTGTGCTAAAAGGGAGACCCATGCATAAGGGATGTGCTCCAATAAGTTATATGAAGTTGGTGCACCAATGAAAAGAGTAGCCATTGACATTGCTGGTCCTTTGCTCCAAACTCGTGCTGGAAACATGTGCATTTGTGTGGTGATGGATTACTTCCCCAAGTGGCCTGAGGCATATGCTATTCCAAATCAGGAAGCTACAACTGTAGCTTCGGCTATTAGTGATTTCTTCTTCAGGTTTGGTATGCCATATGAACTGCATTCAGATCAAGGCCGTAACTTTGAATCAGCTGTGTTCCATGAATGCTGTAAGTTGTTTGGCATACGAAAGACCAGGACAACGCCACTTCCCCCACAGTCTGACGGGATGGTAGAGAGTACAATTGGACACTGGAACAGGAATTGGCAAAGTTTTGTAATAGCTGCCAAGATGACTGGTATGTCTTACTCCCTCCACTGTTGATGGCCTATAGAACAGCAGAGCATGAAGCCACTGGAT
>NW_013937875.1:0-1223 GCF_000517525.1 Limulus polyphemus
GGTACAACTACTAAATGAACACTTAGGTGTAACTCTAGTTACAGAATTTATAACCACCATACTCATCTTTACACTTACTTGGTACAACTACTAAATGAACACTTAGGTGTAACTCTAGTTACAGAATTTATAACCACCATACTCATCTTTAGCGTTATTGGTCCAACATCTCAAAGAAAACCTAGGTGTAACTCTAGTTACCGAATTTATAACCACCATACTCATCTTTAGCCTTATTTGGTACAACTACTCCATGAACACTTAGGTGTAACTCTAGTTACAGAATTTATAACCACCATACTCGTCTTTAGCCTTATTTGGTACAACTACTCCATAAACACCTAGGTGTAACTCTAGTTACCGAATTTATAACCACCATATTCATCTTTAGCCTTACTTGGTACAACTACTCCATGAACACTTAGGTGTAACTCTAGTTACAGAATTTATAACCACCATACTCATCTTTAGCGTTATTTGGTACAACATCTCACGAACACCTAGGTGTAACTCTAATTACCGAATTTACAACCACCATATTCATCTTTAGCCTTACTTGGCACAACTACTCCATGAACACTTAGGTGAAACTCTAGTTACAGAATTTATAACCATCATACTCATCTTTAGCCTTTCTTGGTACAACTACTCCATGAACACATAGGTGTAACTATAGTTACCGAATTTATAACCACTATACTCGTCTTTAGCCTTATTTGGTACAACTACTCCATGAACACCTAGGAGAGTTAGGTTATAAATTCGGTAACTAGGGAGTAGTTGTACCAAGTAAGGCTAAAGATGAATATGGTGTTGTTGTACCAAAACACGCTAACGATGAGTATATTGGTTATAAATTCGGTAACTAGAGTTACACCTAGGTGTTCGTTGAGTTGGCTTACCAAATAATGCTAAGGATGAGTATGGTGGTTATAAATTCGGTAACTATAGTTACACCTAGGTGTTCATGGAGTAGTTGTGCCAAGTGAAGCTAATGATGAGTATGGTGGTTATAAATTCGGTAACTAGAGATACACCTAGGTGTTTATGGAGTAGTTGTACCAAGTAAGGCTACAGATGAGTATGGTGGTTACAAATACTGTAACTAGAGTTAACCTAGGTGTTCATGGAGTAGTTGTACCAAGTAAGGCTACAGATAAGTATGGTGGTTATAAATACTGTAACTAGAGTTACACCTAGGTGTTCATGTTCGTGGAACCTAA
>NW_013937876.1:0-1119 GCF_000517525.1 Limulus polyphemus
CGCCTTGTGTGCCATGCTTTCCAAGTCCTGTGCCAGCTCTTGCAGGCTCTCCCCTTTAGCACGGACTCTCGTCCTAAACCTAGCCCTGTAGACTTCCGACTGATTTTGGGTTCCGTAGCTGAGTTCTAGAGCTTCTACCAGTGCTCTATAGTTGTGTATGTCGGCTGCTGACAACTGTCCAAGTATTTCCAGTGGTTGTTTCTTCAAGCTCGTTGTCAGATATACTGCTTTCTGCTCTTCTGTCCATCCATTCATTTCTGCCAGTAGCTCAAATTTTGCTCTGTATGTTTCCCACAGTGCTTTCCCATTGTATTCCTGTGGCTTCCTTCTTACTGAATCACTCTTATTACTGGCATTCATATCTGGGATGTGACTTCTAACGGGATTGAATATGTCTGCATTAGGGTTTAGCTGCAGGGTCTGGATAGGGCTTGCCATTGTCTGGGGCTGATTAAGTCGATGGTTAATGTATCCTCCTTGTGTAAAAGACAAAAAGTCGTCCTTTAACGTATCTAATTCGCTTTTAAATTTACTAATGTTTTCCATTTGTACTTCTTGCCACTGTTGTAGTCTCTCTTCTTGTTTCTTTTCTTTTTTCTTCCAACAACTGACTTGTTTCTTTTCTTGTTTATTTTGTTGTTCGAACTGCCATTGTTGCAGGTTTTCTTGCAACTGCTGTTGTCTCTCTTCCTGTTTCTTTTGCTGTTCTTGTATTGCTGCCATCAAATCTGCTAAACTGTAGTTTGATTTGCCGCTTCTCGTTTCCATCTTCTCTTTTTCTTCTTCTTCAACTACAGAAGTGGTTGGAGGAGAAAGAAAATAAACAAGAAGAGAAGTTACAGCAGTTATTAGAAGAGAAAGAAAATAAACAAGAAGACAAGTTACAGAGCTGTTGTAATCTCTCTTCTTGTTTATTTTGTTGTTCTAGCTGCCACTGTTGCAGGTTTTCTTGCAACTGCTGTTGCCTCTCTTCTTGTTTCTTTTCTCGTTCTTGGTAGGAGGAAAAAGAAAAGAAACAGGAAGAACGAGAAAAGAAACAAGAAGAGAAATTACAGCAGTTGTTGGAGGAAAAAAGAAAAGAAACAAGAAGAGAAATTACAGCAGTGGTTCGAGGAAAAA
>NW_013937877.1:0-2103 GCF_000517525.1 Limulus polyphemus
TGTTAAGGATGAGTATGGTGGTTATAAATTCGGTAACTATAGTTACACCTAGGTGTTCATGGAGTAGTTGTGCCAAGTAAAGCTAAAGATCAGTATGGTAGTTATAAATTCGGTAACTAGAGTTACACCTAGTTATTCGTGGAGTTGTTGTACCAAATAACGCTAAAGATGAGCATGTTGGTTACACATTCAGTAACTAGAGTTACACCTAGGTGTTGATGGAGTAGTTGTACCAAGTAAGGCTAAAGATGAATATGGTGGTTATAAATTCGGTAACTAGAGTTACACCTAGGTATTCGTGGAGTTGTTGTACCAAATAACGCTAAAGATGTGTATGGTGGTTACAAATTCGGTAACTAGAGTTACATCTTGGTGTTCGTGGAGTTGCTGTACAAAATAACGCTAAAGATGAGTATGGGGTTATAAAATCGGTAACTAGAGTTAAACCTAAGTGTTCCTGGAGTACTTGTACCAAGTAAGGCTAAAGATGTGTATGGTGGTTATATATTCCGTAACTAGAGTTACATCTAGGTATTGGTGGAGTAGTTGTACCAAGTAAGGCTAAAGATGAGTATGGTGGTTATAAATTGTGTAACTAGAGTTACACCTAGGTGTTCGTGGAGTTGTTGCACCAAATAACGCTAATGATGAGATTAGGGGTTATAAATTCGGTAACCCGAGTTAAACCTAAGTGTTCATGGAGTAGTTGTACCAACTAAGGCTAAAGATGAGTATGGTGGTTATAAATTCTCTAACTAGAGTTTCACCTAGGTGTTCATGGAGTAGTTGTGCCAAGTAAGGCTAAAGATGAGTATGGTGGTTATAAATTGTGTAACTAGAGTTACACCTAGGTGTTCGTGGAGTTGTTGTACCAAATAACGCTAAAGATGAGTATGTTGGTTACAAATTCGGTAACTAGAGTTACACCTAGGTGTTCGTGGAGTTGTTGTATCAAATTACGCTAACAATGAGTATGGTTGTTATAAATTCGGTAACTAGAGTTACACCTAGGTGTTCGTGGAGTTGGTGTACCAAATAACGCTAAGGATGAGTATGATGGTTATAAATTCGGTAACTATAGTTACACCTAGGTGTTCCTGGAGTAGTTGTGCCAAGTAGAGCTAAAGATGAGTATGGTGGTTATAAATTCGGTAACTAGAGTTACACCTAGTTATTCGTGGAGTTGTTGTACCAAATAACGCTAAAGATGAGTATGTTGCTTACAAATTCGGAAACTACAGTTACACCTAGGTGTTCGTGGAGTCGTTGTACCAAATAACGCTAAATATTCGTATGGTGGTTACAAAATCGGTAACTAGAGTTACATCTAGGTGTTTATGGAGTTGTTGTACCAAATAACGCTAAGGAGGAGTATGGTGGTTATAAATTCGGTAACTATAGTTACACCTAGGTATTCAAGCAAGTAGTTGTACCAAGTAAGAATAAAGATGAATATTGTGGTTATAAATTCGGTAACTAGAATTACACCTAAGTGTTAATGGAGTAGTTTTACCAAATAACGCTAAAGATGAATATGGTTGTTATAAATTCGGTAACTAGAGTAACACCTATGTGTTCATGAAGTAGTTGTACCAAGTAAGGCTAATGATGAGTATGTTGGTTACAAATTCGGTAACTAGATTTACACCTAGGTGTTCGTGGAGTTGTTTTACACCTAGGTGTTTATGGAGTAGTTGTAACAAATAACGCTAAAGATGAGTATGGTGGTTACAAATTTGGTAACTAGAGTTACACCTAGGTGTTTATGGAGTAGTTGTACCAAGTAAGACTAAAGATGAGTATGGTGGTTATAAATTCTGTATCTAGAGTTACACCTAGGTGTTCATGGAGTAGTTGTACCAAGTAGGGCTAAAGATGAGTATGGTGGTTATAAATTCGGTAACTAGAGTTACACCTAGGTGTTCATGGAGTAGTTGTACCAAGTAAGGATAAAAATGAATATGGTGGTTATAAATTCGGTAACTAGAGTTACACCTAAGTGTTAATGGAGTAGTTTTACCAAATAACGGGCTAAAGATGAGTATGGTGGTTATAAATTCGGTAACTAGAGTTACATATAGGTATTCGTGGAGTTGTTGTACC
>NW_013937878.1:0-879 GCF_000517525.1 Limulus polyphemus
GAACATGCAGGTCGCATTACACTATCGAATTACATTACCCATGAGCTGCTCGTGTGTGTACCTCGTGAACCATTTAATTATATTATTATTATTATTACTTAGTTTACCTAATCTAGTCTTAAATAATTTCAAAAGATCCATATTTTTAGATTTTAGTTACTTTTATTATACTAAATAAATATAAAAAACAATAAATAAAATATTTAACTAATCTTTTTTTTTCCTTTCAGGTTTGTGAAGAGAGTTAACACTAACTTTGTTTAGTACTATTATTAATGCTTCACCGTTGCTTCCCTCTCATGTTGGGGAGTACTTCTGAATGACAATTGAACTTTAGACATCGGAACCTAGGATGAATGCTCTATTTATATCAACACCCTAGAACTTCTGGCAGTCCATCAACATGCTCTCATTTCTTGTCCTTCCAATTGGATCACTTACATATGATCCATTCGGACAACTCTACTGTTATTTCTTTTATAAGCCATCAAGGGAGTACCCAATCCACGACCCTTTGCTTTCAGTCCATGGACCACATCAGTTGAGCCAATTTTTAATGTGTTAATCTTGCTGCCTGTCATGTGCTGGGCACTATGAACCATACTGTCGATCGCCTCTTTTGGCAGGAATGTGTTCTACCCACAAAATGTTCTCTTCACCCTCATATTTTCTGTTGGGTGTTCAATCTGTTGGAGGCTCCACTCATTGATGCCTTTCTCATTTCTGTCAACTCCAAACTTCCACTCTTTTGGTTTCCTCCTCCCCGTCTCTAAGCCCTGGCAGATGATACTTTTAGCCATTACTGGTCTCCTTTTTTCCTTTATGCCCATCCATATCTTTGTCTTTTACCTCAGGTCATCGCCTTGATTTACAATACTT
>NW_013937879.1:0-1517 GCF_000517525.1 Limulus polyphemus
TTATATTCTTACATGTGAATCTCATCAGAGATGAGAAAGTCCAGCAAATGGCCTAATGCTATATGTAAATTAAAATTTAACCAAGCTTTAATAAGTTGGGTTTATGTTAATTAAGTAACCATATAGAAATTTTATATGTACTAATAATGTAGCTACAAATACAGCTACTTGATAGTAATGATATTTATTGTAGTATAGTATTCTTGATGGTAAAATTACATGATTGTCTTAGGTCACAATCCACTGTCAGGATGTCCATTTTACTGGACCAACAAATAAAATAATGTTATCTTCTTAGGTCACGATTTACTGTCAGAATAACTAGTTCACTGGGTTGGCCTGTAAGATTATGTCATTGTCCTAGGTAATGACACATTATCAGAATGTCCAGTTTACTGGATCAGCCTGTAAGATTAGGTCATTGTCCTAGGTAATGGTACATTATCAGAATGTCCAGTTCACTGGACCAGCAAGTAAAATTTGGTCATCATCCTAGGTCACAATCCACTTTCAGAATGTTCAGTTTAATGACCCAGTGAGTGTAAGCTTGGCTGTTATCAAAATGTTCTTTTTATCATCATATTTAAGGTATCAGGTAAAATTAAGAAATTTGTGGCTACATAACTGTGCCTGATTTTATTTTCTTAAAAAAAGCAACAAAAAAGGTTTAATATGGAAAGGTTGGTGTTGTACACATTATACGTTAATCAAGCACGAAGATAAAAGTTTCTGTTTTCTCCAACAGTGTTATGGTATGTTTTAAATAAGTTTGTGGCTCCAGTGGAAAGTAATTGAATTTTTACCTGTTTACATATTTTGAATAATGACATCCCTGTTTGAAAAGCAAAAAACCAGATTCATGCATGGAAAATAGGGTTTGCAAAATTATATTTTATTTAATATGATTTATACAAGTTACATCCAACTGACCACTTTTTATGATGGAATTTGTTTTACCACATAACACTTTACTAAATCTCTTTATAATCATAGCAAATTTATTATTTTTTAAACATAATCATTGTCAGTTGTATATATGAACTTAAAAAAAGACCATTATATTGAAATACCAACATGGAATAGTTTTGAGTTTGTGCATTTAAGCAAAGATTTACTTTTAGAAAACATTATTCTGGAGTTTTGTCATAAAATAAAAGTTATTGCTGACTGGAAAGTCCAATAGTGTTCTTTACAGAAATGGTACTTGACTGAAGCAGTCAGTGGGTGTACAGAAACAGTTTTTGTATGATTAACAGGTTACTAAACGTTTTATTGAAAACCTGATTGACAAATGAGAAGTATGTGCCTCCTGCCCACTACCCCACCAGTGATGTGGCAAATAAAAGGATACTAAGGACGTTTTCTTACAACATCAAAAATATCAGCAGTACAAAATAGTTTGTCTTGATTTTACCCAGAAGAGCAGTTTAATATGTTGTTGTCAGCTGGTGCTCTAAGAAATATTGTCTGATGCTTTTCAAAAAAAGGGGGTGAGTAATTGTAACTGTTTTCAATTT
>NW_013937880.1:0-1710 GCF_000517525.1 Limulus polyphemus
GTACAGAATCCCAAGAAACTTCTTAACTCTCCTACATTGTCTGGTGTTGACCAATTATGCACTGCTTTCACCTTGTCAGGATCAGTTCACACACCATGCTCACTTACAATGTGACCAAGGTAAAGCACCTCTTTCTGAAACAAGTGGCATTTCTTGGGATGGAGTTTAAGGTTTGCTGCTTTCAAACGCTTGAATACTTCCTCTAGCCGGGACATTTCCTTATCAAACATTGTTGCAAACACTATGACATCATCCAGGTACACTAGGGCTATCCTTCATTGTAGACCTTCCAGTACTCTTTCCATCAGCCTCTCAAATGTTGCTGTAGCATTGCTAAGCCCGAATGGCATCACACAGTATTGCCAAAGACCTTGGTCATAACTAAATGCAGTCTTAGGTTTATCTGCTTCAGCCATTTTCACTCGATGGAAACCCGTCTTTAAGTCTAGAGCTGAAAACCACCTGGCTCCACTTAGGGCATCAAGAGTATCATCAATTCTTGGCAGTGGGTATGAGTATTTTTCGGTTATGCTGTTAAGAGCCCTGAAGTCCACACAGCAACGTTGGGTCCCATCCTTCTTCTGGACTAATACGACGGGAGCTGACCAGGGACTATCTGATTTCTCGACTACCCCTTCCTTAATTAGACTGTCCATGACCTTTTCTATCTCTTGTCGCTTTGCTGGAGCTATTCTCCTTGAAGGGATCTTTATTGGACGGTGATTGCCTGTGTTTATTCTGTGCTCTACAAGGTTTATGCAGCCGAGGTCATGATCTCCTTTCGAAAAGACGTCAGCATAATTTGCCAAAAATTATTTTACCTGAAGAGCCTGTGATGATGCCAAATGAACTATGCTCTTCTTATAGAGGTCAGTCAAATAATCTGGAAGTGTATGTCCTTTATCTACAGTTGTATTTCTTGCTTTAACATTGACTAGCTCTACCTCCTGGCACACACCCAACAATGCCCCTTCCTTAAGTGTCTGCTCACATTTAGAGAAATTGGCCACTGTTATAGGTACTACTTGATGACCTGCCACAAGTGACCTTCCAATCTTCAAATCCGCTGACCTGGATGGGTCTTCCACTGCTTCTATAAGCATCGGGCTTCCATGGTGATGTTCTTTCATCCTCCCCCAAATTATCTTCGCTGACATAGGGGGTATTGTAGTTGATTTAAGTGCTGAGACATGCAGATCAACGGATGTAGCAACATTTACTGGAATCTGGCCTTTGTTGTTTCCAATCGTCATTTTATCGAAATTAACTACATACTTCCTCGGTAGTAGATAGTCCAATCCTAGTATGCATTGATATTCAATGTCAGCCAAGTATACTTTCTGTCTGTCCTTCATGCCCATGAGCTCGATTGTTACCCACACTGGTCCCCAGAACTTTGCAAAATGTCCTGTCACACCACAAAGCTTCTGTACAGCTTCTGGTACTCCTTCGTGATCTAACACCTTGATGCTCACAAGGGTTTGCTGAGATGCAGAATCTATTACTAAGTTGAACCTTTAGCCATCCAGCTTCCCTGTCACGTAGATACTATGTGTGCTTGCCATTTTACACTTAGCTGTTGGGACTTTCACGATGGAGGTTGGTGGGCATCCCTCAGCACCAACCACTACTGGTTTCCTGAAGCTGACTTATTGGTGGTCTTGTGCCCAGGTTTATTACAGTGCCAGCAAAGTCCCTCAAACCTCTCTG
>NW_013937881.1:0-627 GCF_000517525.1 Limulus polyphemus
TCATCCATCCTTCCGATAACACTTTCACAAACTTTGACACATTCTCAGGCAACTCTTCATAAGGTAGGCGTCCTTTTATCAGATCCACTGGCAACCGAAGTTCCCGACCAAACATCAACTTCGCTGGAGTGTATCCAGTAGTTTCATGCTCTGCTGTCTTATAGGCCATCAACAGTGGAGGGAGTAAGACATCCCAGTCATCTTGGCGGCTATTACAAAACTTTGCCAATTCCTATCCCAGTGTCCAGTTGTATTTTTCTATCATCCCTTCAGACTGTGGGTGAAGTGGCGTTGTCCTGGTCTTTCGTATGCCAAACAACTTGCAGCATTCTTGGAACACAGCTGATTCAAAGTTTCGGCCTTGATCTGAATGTAGTTCCTATGGCATACTAAATCTGAAGAAGAAATCACTAATAGCCGAAACTACAGTTGTAGCTTCCTGATTTGGTATTGCATATGCCTCAGGCCACTTGTGAAATAATCCATCACCACACAAGTGTACTTGTTTCCAGCACGAGTTTGGGGCAGAGGACCAGCAATGTCGATGGCTACTCTTTCCATTGGTGCACCAACTTGATATAACTTCATTGGAGCACGTCCCTTATGCTTGGGTTCCCCTTTTAGCAC
>NW_013937882.1:0-491 GCF_000517525.1 Limulus polyphemus
TAATATACCCATACTAGAATATCTGGTAAACCATCAATAATATACACATACTAGAACACCTAGTAAACCATCAATAATATACACATACTAGAATATGTAGTAGATCATCAATAATATACCCATACTAGAATATCTGGTAAACCATCAATAATATACCCATACTAGAATATCTGGTAAACCATCAATAATATACACATACTAGAATACCTAGTAAACCATCAATAATATACACATACTAGAATACCTAGTAAACCATCAATAATATACACATACTAGAATACCTAGTAAACCATCAATAATATACACATACTAGAATACCTAGTAAACCATCAATAATATACACATACTAGAATATGTAGTAAACCATCAATAATATACCCATACTAGAATATCTGGTAAACCATCAATAATATACACATACTAGAATATGTAGTAAACCATCAATAATATACACATACTAGAATATGTAGTAAACCATCAATAATATACAC
>NW_013937883.1:0-750 GCF_000517525.1 Limulus polyphemus
TATTATATATAATGTTTTGTGTAATAAAAGTTGAATATTAATATATAATAATTTTTGAAACTTTATGATAGAGTGTAACAGCACCTGACCCCCATTAAAACCACATATAAATAACTCCTAAGTACCTGAACATTAAAATACAGCTGTTTTCTGCTAAGAGTGAAATCCATGGGGCTGCAGATGGCTAAGGTATTCAAAACAGATTTGTAATGACTCAACGTGTAATTAAAAAATAATGTATTTATTTAAGCGATGTTTAGTGCAGTGGCGTTTTGTCCAGCTAAACAGGTTCTCTCGAAATCCTGCCTTTTCCGACATTGAATATTCTATTCTACGACTCAGGAGAGACCAGAATATAACTTATAGTTTGCTTGGTGTTTTTATCGAATATCGAATAATCCAATAATTTTACCCCATTTCTCAGATCTCGTCATATTTCCCATCATCTTGTCACACTCGCTGTGCTAAAACTTGCTGAAGACCGGCAACTATCCCTTTTGTGACCACGTGTTCGGATTTTCTGGGTTACTTCATAAAATATTTCCATGGGAATGGTTTCAAGTCACTAAGCTTGATCCACTAGTTTAAGGAATAGCTATTGAACATTTTCTAATGAAAACTTCGGGCTTAGAGTGTCGAATAAAAGGCAATGCCTCAAAACATTTTGAAAAACAAACTGATAACAAAGAACGACAAAAAAAGATTTCGAAGTAGTTTTGTGAATGTTGTATAATTTCTTCTTTCCAAGCC
>NW_013937884.1:0-740 GCF_000517525.1 Limulus polyphemus
TAAATGCGGTAACTAGAGTTACACCTAGGTGTTCGTGAAGTTGTTGTGACAAGTAAGGTTAACGATGAATATGGTTATAAATTAGGTAACTAGAGTTACACCCTGGTATTCGTGGAGTTGTTGTACCAAATAACGCTAAAGATGAGTATTGTGGTTACAAATTCGGTAACTAGAGTTACACCTAGGTGTTTTTGGAGTAGTTGTACCAAGTAAGGCTAAAGATGTGTATGGTGGTTATAAACTCTGTAACTTCAGTCACACCTAGGTGTTCATGGATTAGTTGTACCAAATAACGTTAAAGATGAGTAAGGTTGTTATAAATTCGGTAACTAGAGTTACGCCTAGGTGTTCGTGGAGTTGTTGTACCAAATAACGCTAAAGATGAGTATGGGGGATATAAATTCAGTAACTAGAGTGAAACCTAAGTGTTCATTGAGTAGTTGTACCAAGTAAGGGTAACGATGAGTATGGTGGTTATAAATTAGGTAACTAGAGTTACACCTACGTGTTCATGGAGTAGTTGTACCAAGTAAGGCTAAATATGAGTATGGTGGTTATAAATTCGGTAACTAGAGTTACACCTAGGTGTTTATGGAGTAGTTGTACCAAGTAAGGCTAAAGATGATTATGGTGTTTATAAATTAGTAACTAGAGTTACACCTAGGTGTTCATGCAGTAGTTGTACGAAGTAAAGCTAAAGAAGAGTAGGTCGGTTATAAATTCAGTAACTAGAGTTAAAC
>NW_013937885.1:0-921 GCF_000517525.1 Limulus polyphemus
GATAGACCAGTATAATTATAATATTTGATACAGAGAAGGAAAATCTCATGGAAATGACGACAAACTGAGCCAAAGACCCTGCAAAAATTACTGCAGACATTGCTGCAAAAGAGAGGTTGAACTACACAGGTGCCATCGAGCTGAAGTCAAAGTGACTGAAGGAGTTGATGATGGTGAAGTGGAACCAAATATAGATATTAAAGCAGAACAGGAGAATGACCAAGATTTGAAGCCAATAATAGATTTTCTACAAGCAAGTGTTTTGCGTCCTGCTTTGGAGAAGGTGTCTAGCTTAAGCCATGTAACAAAGAACTATTGGGCACTATGGGACCAGTTGGAGCTTGAAGATAGAATTCTTGTCCGGAGATGGGAAATTGACGACCTGGCAAACAGTTATACTGAGAAAGTTATTATGAAGTTGTGCTGCGTCAATCCAATGATAGTTTAACAGGAGGACATCTTGGAGTTAAGAAGACATTGAGTCACCTACGACAGAGATTTTACTGGACAGGTAAGAGGCAAGATGTGGAAGAATGGTGCAGGACCTGCAGTACATGTTGTGCTAAAAGGGGACCCAAGCATAAGGGACGTGCTCCAATGAAGTTATTTCAAGTTAGCACACCAATGGAAAGAGTAGCTATTGACATAGCTGGTCCTTTGCCCCAAACTCGTGCTGGAAACTGGTACATTTGTGTGATGATGGTTTATTTCAACAAGTGGCCTAAGGCATATGCAATACCAAATCAGGAAGCTATAACTATTAGCTTCGGCTATTAGTGATTTCTTCTTCAGGTTTGGTATGTCATATGAACTGCATTCAGATCAAGGCCGTAACTTTGAATCAGCTGTGTTCCATGAATGCTGCAAGTTGTTTGACATACGAAAAACCAGGACAATGCCACTTCACCACAGTCTGATGGG
>NW_013937886.1:0-780 GCF_000517525.1 Limulus polyphemus
GGCCCATATGACATAGTGGATCGTCTCTCACACGTGACTTTCTGGGTAAAATGTGGTCGGTGAGGTAAGCCAAAAGTGGTGCATGCCAACAGGCTTTGGCGTTATCACGGTCCAGGACATTTCAGTTGGGACGAAGTGAACAACAGAACAAATGACGCTGCTGAAGAAGTGCCACTTGAAAAAGCCACTGTCGAAGAAGAAACTCTACTCAGTTTGAGAAGGGAAACGGTGAAGCTCTTGATGAAGTTACTACCACTGATGTGACTGTTATCGACGATAGAACATTTCCTGATGAAGCAGATGAACCCCATATGAAGCAGAAGCCAACGAGACAGAGACCAGTATGGAAGAAGATACGTCCTGTAAAATTAAGAGATTTTGTTGAATTGTAATTTTGTGTTTGTAATTCTGTACATTTAATTAAGTTATTGTTAATTGTTATTGGTTTATTGTAAGTGGCTATTGTTCGGGACGAACAATACTAAGGAGGTGCAGTATTGCGTCAGCGAGGTCACGTGACTAGTATCACGCCACCTGTTTCTAGAAATATCCTGTTCCTTCAATAATGTTCTAGCATATACTAGATATGTGTTAGTCTTGTATATATGAGATGGTCATAACGTAACAGTGTAATGAGTAATTGAATGTATGCGGACAAAATATTGTTGGCCTCGTGAGACGTGAATTATAGTGTTTGTTACAGAGCGACTGTTGAAATTAAGTGTATCGTAAAGTTGTATTCAGAAAGAATAAACCAGCTTTATTTAAGAAAGGACTTGT
>NW_013937887.1:0-795 GCF_000517525.1 Limulus polyphemus
AGCTCGTTGCCAGATATACAGCTTTCTGCTCCTCTGTCCATCCATTCATTTGAGCTACTCTGCTAGTAGCTCAAACTGTGCTCTATATGCTTCCCACGTTGCCTTCCCATCGAATTCCTGTGGCTTCCTTCGCACTGGATCACTCCTATTACTGACATTCATATCTGGGATGTGACTTCTAACGGGACTGCATATGTCTGCATTGGGGTTTAGTTGCGGGCTCTGTAAGGGGCTTGCCATTGTCTAGGGCTGATTAAGTCGATGGTTAATGTATCCTCCTTGTGTGAAAGACAATAGATCGTTTTTTAACATATCTAATTCGCTTTTAAATTTACTAATGTTTTCCATTTGTACTTCTTGTTTCCTTTCTTGTTCCAGTTGCCACTGCTGTAGTCTCTCTTCTTGTTTCTTTTCTCGTTCTTCTTGTTTATTTTCTTTTCCTCCAACAACTGCTGTAATCTCTCTTGTTTATTTTGCTGTTCGAGCTACCACTGTTGCAGGTTTTCTTGCAACTGCTGTTGTCTTTCTTCTTGTTTATTTTCTCGTTCTTCTTGTTTCTTTCCTTTTCCTCTAACAACTGCTGTAATTTCTCTTCTTGTTTCTTTTCTTTTTCCTCCAACAACTGCTGTAATCTCTCTTCTTGTTTAATTTCTCGTTCTTCTTGTTTCTTTTCTTTTTCCTCTAACAACTGCTGTAATTTCTCTTCTTGTTTAATTTCTCGTTCTTCTTGTTTCTTTTGGTGTTCGAGCTGCCATTGTTGCAGGTTTTCTTGCAACTGCTGTTGTCTCTCTTCTT
>NW_013937888.1:0-717 GCF_000517525.1 Limulus polyphemus
TCCATTCGATTTTGTCGACTTTCATAACTGTCTTTTATGCCTTCTTATGCTAGATATTTTCGAATTTAATAGCTATATTTTTAGTCTTTCTTACACTATATTTTAACGACTTTCATAATTGTATTTTAATCCTTCTTAAACTTTATTTTATCGACTGTTATAACGGTCTTTTAGTCCTCCTTCCACTAGATTTTGTTGACATTGATATGGGTCGTTTTAGTCAGTTTTCAACTATATTTTGTGGACTGTTATAACGGTCTCTTAGTCTTCCTTCCTCCATATTTTGTTGACATTGATAAGGGTCCTTTTAGTCCGTTTTCCACTGGATTTTCTTGACTTTGAAAACGTGTTATTAGTTTTCTTCCACTCTAATTTTGTCGACTTTCATAACTGTCTTTTTAGACCTTTTTAGACTAGATATCTTTGACTTTGATAGCGGTATTTTTAGTCTTTCTTAACTATATTTTAATGACTTTCATAATTGTATTTTAATCCTTCTTAAACTTTATTTTGTCGACTGTTATAACGGTCTTTTAGTCCTCCGTCCACTAAATTTTGTTGACATTTATATGGGTCCTTTTAGTCAGTTTTCCAATATATTTTGTCGACTGTTATAACGGACTTTTAGTCTTCCTTCCCCCATATTTTGTTGACATTGATAAGGGTCCTTTTAGTCAGTTTTCCACTAGATTTTGTTTACTTTGAAAACGTGTTATT
>NW_013937889.1:0-584 GCF_000517525.1 Limulus polyphemus
GTAAAACTTTTAGCAAATCCTAGTCGAAAGTGTCAATTTCAGTACCAATTATTCCAATTGCTGTATCTTCCATTTGACAAATCATAGAATGATAAGGAAAGCACGTGATGAAACGTTTTTCTCTGGATTTTACAATATGAATGTGGGTGGTGCTTATTATAGTAACTGCCATTTTATGTAGAGGTTGTATTTAGTACTGGCTAATAGGGCTTTTCTGTAAGCGTTAGAAAAGTTGCTTCTGGAAAAAATTGCATGAGATATACCTGACTTTTATTTGTCTTATATAGTAGCTTAAGTCATGCTGCATGGTATATCTGTTTATATTAATCATTATATTGAAAAATTAACTCAAAATGGATATATTTTTTAGGAAAGAAGTTGATCCACGATTCATAGGGTTAAGAGTTACCGAGTGGCGAGTGCAAAGTCTTTACATGAATTAGACTTAGAACTTTGAACTGAAATGGTTTGTGATTTTTTATATTATTTTGAGTTAAATTTGTAGTTTTAATCTCAATAATTTAGCATAATTTTATATTTAGTTCATAATAATAATAATATGATTCAGTATTTAGAATGAAAAA
>NW_013937890.1:0-1588 GCF_000517525.1 Limulus polyphemus
GTGTATTCACTTGTTACATAAAATACAGATATAATTACAACAGCATGTCATTTTGCAATACATCATAAGGTCATAAAGACCCCGTGTATTCACTTGTTATATAAAATACATATATAATTATACCAGCATGCCAAATTTCAATACATCATAAGGTCATAAAGAACCGTGTATTCACTTGTTATATAAAATACAGTTTTATATATAACAGCATGTTATTGTAGAATACAACATAAGGTCATTAAGAGCCCGTGTATTCACTTTTTATATAAAATACTATTATAATTATAAAAGCATTTCATTGTACAATACATCATAAGATCATAAAGATCCCGTGTATTCACTTGTTATATAAAATACAGTTATAATTACAACAGCATGTCACAGTACAATTCATCATAAGGGCAAAAAGACCCCGTGTATTCACTTGTTACATAAAATACTGTTCCAAATACAACATCATGTCATTGTACAATACATCTGAAGGTCATAAAAACCCCGTGTATTCACTTGTTATATAAAATACAGTTATAATTATAAAAGCATTTCATTGTACAATACATCATAAGGTCATATAGATCCCGTGTATTTACTTGTTATATAAAATACTGTTATAGTACAACAGCATGTCATTATACAATACATCATAAGGTCACAAAGACCAAGTGTATTCACTTGTTATATAAAACACTGTTATAATTACAACAGCATGCCAAATTTCAATAAATCGTAAGGTCATAAAGACCCCGTGTATTCACTGGTTATATAAAGTACAGTTATATATACAACAGCATGCCAAAGTACAATACACAACAAGGTAATAAAGGCTCCATGTATTCACTTGTTATGTAAAATACAGTTATAATTATAACAGCATGTTACTGTACAATACATCATAAGGTCATAAAGTCCTCGTGTATTCACTTGTTATATAAACTTCTGTTATAATTACAACAGTATGTCATTGTACAATACATAATAAGGTAATAAAGACTCCGTGTATTTACTTTTTATATAAAATACAGTTATAATTACAACAGCATGTCATTGTACAATACATCATAAGGTCATAAAGTCCCCGTGTATTCACTTATTATATAAAATACAGTTATAACTACAACAGCATGTATTTGTAAAATACATCATAAGGTCATAAAGACTCCGTCTATTCCTTTGTTATATCAAATACAGTTATAATTAATACAGTATGCGAAATTTCAATACATCATAAGGTCATAAAGACCCCGTGTATTCACTTGTTATATAAAATATAGTTATATATACAACAGCATGCCAAAGTAGAATACAAAAAAAGGTAATAAAGACTGCATGTATTCACTTGTTATACAAAATACTGTTCTAATTACAACAGCATGTTATTGTACAAACATCATAAGGTCATAAAGACCCCGTGTATTCACTTGTTATATAAATTACTTTTCTAATTACAACAGTACGTCATTTTACAATACATCTTAAGGTCATAAAGACCCCGTGTATTCACTTGTTAAATAAAATACTGTTTTATTACAACAGCATGTCATTGTGCAATACATCATAAGGTCATAAAGACTACGTGTATTAACTTGTT
>NW_013937891.1:0-1492 GCF_000517525.1 Limulus polyphemus
CGTCCCTTAGCACCAACCACTAGTGGTTTCCCGAAGCTGATTTATTGGTGGTATTTTTCTTACATTGGCTCCTCAGATGTCCTTGCTTTCCACAGTTCCAACAGCCTTTCTTGGTAGCAGCCTTTACTACTGTATCGTCTCTGTAGACTTCTGACTGAGTGTCCCGTATGCTTGGGTCCCCTTTTAGCACTGCATGTACTGCATGTTCGGCACCATTCTTCCACATTTCGCCTCATACCTATCCAATAAAATCTTTGTCGTATGTGACTCAAAGTCTTCTTGATTCCGAGATGTCCTCCAGTTAAATTATCATGGGACTGACGCAGCACAACTTCACGTAACTTCCTCGGTATAACTGTTTGCCAAGTCGTCACTTTCCCATCGGTAGTTTCCCATCTCCGGACAAGAATACCATCTGCAAGCTTTAACTGGTCCAATTGTGCCCAATAGTGTTTTGTCACAGGGCTTAGACTAGACACCTTCTCCCAAGCAGGGTGCACAACACTCGCTTTTAGGAAATCAATCATTGGCCTCAAATCCTGGTCCCTCTCCTGTTCTGCTTTGATATCTGTATTTGGTTCCAATTCATCATCATCAACTTTTTCAGTCGGCTTGACTTCAGCCCGATGGCACCCAATCAGCTCAACCTCTCTTTTAACAGTTACTGGAACTTGGCCTTTGTTATTCCCAAACGTCATTTTATCAAAATCAATTACAAACTTCCTCAGTAGTAGATAGTCCAATCCTAATATGCATTCGTCTTCCATGTCAGCCAAGTATACTTTCTGTCTGTCCTTTATGCCCATGAGTTCAATAGTTACCCACACTGGTCCCCACAATCTTGTAGAATGTCCTGTCACACCATAAAGCTTCTCTATGGCTTCTGGTACTCCTTCGTTATTTAACACCTTGATGCTCACAAGGGTTTGCTGAGACGCAGAGTCTATGACAAAATTGCACCTTTGGCCATCTAGCTTTCCTGTCACATAGACACTGTGTGTGCTTGGCATTTTACATCTAGCTGTTGGGACTTTCATGATGGGGGTTGGTGGGCGTCGCTCAACACCAATCACTACTGGTCTCCTTGAGGCCGACTTGTTGGTAATATTTCTCCTACATTGGCTCCTCAAATGTCCTTGCGCTTTCCACAGTTCCAACAACCTTTCTGGATACCAGCCTTTCCTGCTGTGGCACCTCTCCTGTGTTGAAGTTTCCAGCATTGAGCTCTCTTGTGCCCAAGTTTATTACCGTGCCAGCAAAGTCTCTCAAACCTCTCTGAAAGCTGACCTTTTCTGGCCTTGAATCCAGATGACTGTACCAACCTCGGTACCTCTGTGCTCGACTTAACATAGGATTCAAATTCGAGAGCTCTGGCCATTGCATCCTGCATGGTAAAGGGGTGTGCTTGCTTCACTTGTATCTTAAGTTCTGGACTGTCCAAGGCATCTACGAACTGATCCCTCAGCAACAACTTGAGGAGATCGGGTGGTGC
>NW_013937892.1:0-694 GCF_000517525.1 Limulus polyphemus
AGTCTATATTCACATGTAATTGTATATATTTATAATTTAATTAATATCTAGTAGATCTTCCTTTCGCTTTGTGGAGTTCGTTGATCCTTTGGGGCATTGTGAGAATCATCTCGTCAATTTTAGATTGTGGGATTTTCGACCACTTTTGCTTCAAAACTTGGAATAGATCGCTTTTTGAAGTTGGTTTTTTTGGTTGTTTCTTGACTTGCCGGTCGAATATGGCCCAGAGGTTTTCGATGGGGTTCATGTCAGGAGTTTGGCTCAGCCAGGGCAACTTCTGGATACCATTTTATTCCTGCCACTTTGGGTGTTTCTAGGAGTGTGACACAGTGCTCCATCTTCCTGGAACAACGTTGTGTTCTTGTCCACGAAACCCAAGGAATAAAGTGGCAAGAGTCCTTCTTCCAATATTTCGATGTACTTTGCAAAATTTATGTTGCCAACGCACTCCACTAAGCTCGATCTCCCACCAACCCAAACAGCTACCAAAACCATCACGCTGAAACCACCATGCTTCACAGTTGGCTGCAATCTGTTGAGCCAAAACTCTTGGTGAGGCATTCTCCAGACCCATATTCTTCCACTGTCCGAAAATTGAGCGAATCTTGATTCGTCTGAGAACAATACAGTCTTCCAAAAGTCCAGAGGCTTGGTCATCATATCACTTGCCCACTTCTTTCGTCTGACTATGTTG
>NW_013937893.1:0-899 GCF_000517525.1 Limulus polyphemus
ATGGTCATTATTATACAAAGTGTTTTAACTAGCAAAGCACAAGCTTATGCTGCTCTCTCTCTAGAAGATTGTACGAATTATAATAAAGTTAAAGCAGCTATTCTCAAAGCATATGAGTTAGTACCGGAGGCGTATCGCCAAAACTTTAGAGGTTAGCGCAAACAAGATAATCAAACTTATATGGAATTGGCCCACGAGAAAGAGGTTTATTTTTGATCGATGGTGTAATTCTATGCATATTAGCAATAGCTTCGACAAACTAGGACAATTATGTCTAATTGAGGAATATAAACGTTGTGCACGTGACGACCTCAAAACTTACTTAGATGAAAAGAAAGTTGAAACATTACAGGAAGCAGCCGTTCTTTCCGATGATTACACTTTAACACATGAAACGACGTTTCATAAAAAGAAATTCCTACCATCTCAACAAAAACCTGTATCTGTTCAATCTACTAAAGTTGAGGATTCTTCTAAAAACTCCAGCTCCTCTAATTCGAAATCTTCTGACAATCAGGATAAAACTTATTTAAAACCATCAAGGCCTGTCTGCCATTTTTGTAAAAAACCTGGTCATGTTATGTCCGATTGTTGGTGTTTAAAGAAGAAAAAGAAAAGAAGGTAACACTCAGTGCGTTTGTGTCCAGATATGGACGTAGTTTCACCAGATCACCCGATTTTGTTTATTTGGCCACTGATATAAAGACTGATGTAGTCAAGGAGGAATTTAGACCTTTGGTGTCTGCTGGTTCTGTGTCTTTGACAAGTGACACTGGCAATCCCATACCCATACGTATTCTACGTGATACTGGGGTGACTCAATCGTTGTTGTTAGAACGTGTATTGCCTTTAGATTCGAGTTGTGCCACTGGTTCATCTGTTAATTTTCAGGGTATTGA
>NW_013937894.1:0-1161 GCF_000517525.1 Limulus polyphemus
GGCTAAATATGAATATGGTGGTTATAAATTCGGTACCTAGAGCTACACCTAAGTGTTCATGGAGTAGTTATACCAAGTAAGGCTAAAGTTGAGTATGGTGGTTATAAATTCTGTAACTAGAGTTACACCTAGGTGTTCATGGAGTAGTTGTACCAAGTAAGGCTAAAGATGAGTATGGTGGTTATAATTTCGGTAACTAGAGGTACAACGTACGTGTTCTCGGAGTTGTTGTACCAAATAACGCTAAAGATGAGTATGGGGGTTTTACATTCCGTAACTAGAGTTACACCTAAGTGTTGATATAGTTTTTGTACCAAGTAACGCTAAAGATGAGTATGGTGGATATAAATTCGGAAACTAGAGTTACACCTAGGTGTTCATGGAGTAGTTGTACCAAGTAAGGCTAAAGATGAGTATGGTGGTTATAAATTCGGTAACTATAGTTACACCTAAGTGTTCATGGAGTAGTTATACCAAGTAAGGCTAAAGTTGAGTATAGTGGTTATAAATTCGGTAATTAGAGTTACAACTAGGTGTTCATGGAGTAGTTGTACCAAGTAAGGCTAAAGATGAGTATGGTGGTTATAAATTCGGTAACTAGAGTTACACATAGGTGTTCATTATCTAGTTGTACCAAGTAAGGCTAAAGATGTATATGGTGGTTATAAATTCGGGAACTAGAGTTACACATAAGTGTTCATGAAGTAGTTGTACCAAGTAAGGCTATAGATGAGTATGGTGGTTATAAATTCGGTAACTATAGTTACACCTAAGTTTTCATGTAGTAGTTGTACCATGTAAGGCTAAAGATGAATATAGTGGTTATAAATTCGGTAATTAGAGTTACAACTAGGTGTTCGTGGAGTTGTTGTACCAAATATCGCTAAAGATGAGTATGGGGTTACAAATTCGGTAACTAGAGTTACACCGAGGTGTTCGTTGAGTTGTTGTACCATATAACGCTAAAGATGAGTATGGCGGTTATAAATTCTGTAACTAGAGTTATACCTAGGTATTCGTGGAGTTGTTGTACCAAGTAAGGTTAACAATGACTATGGTTGTAAATTAGGTAACTAGAGTTACACCTAGGTATTCGTGGAGTTTTTGTACCAAATAACGGTAAAGATGAGTATGGTGGTTTCAAATTCGGTAACTAGAGTT
>NW_013937895.1:0-924 GCF_000517525.1 Limulus polyphemus
ACAGGACGTGATACACTTTGCTTTCTAAGCTATGAACTGATTTTCATTGTATAATGTATGAACTACAATGTGAAATTTCCACTTGCTTATCGCAAATTAAGACAGTTATTATGGTGAGTGACTGATGGTTGAAAGGGCTTTGTGGCTCTTTCTTTCTTAGCTACAAAGTAACTTCATTGACTGAGGTATCCATAGAATATTGGTAGGTAGCTTCTTGATTATTTACAGCTAGGACAGTTGATTGGTCGAGGCAGAAATTGCTTAAATGGCCTTATGGCCCCTAATTCCTAACATACGAAGTGGTATTAAAAGCGGATGTAGTTACTACAACTCGGGCAGTCAAGAGATTGAAAATTCAATGACTGAAAGGGTTTTGTAAGCCCTACTGTCCAAGCCCCTATCGGTAACGTGTTCAATTGAAGATGGTTACTAGGAGCTTCAAAATTCATGCTAAAGGGCTTTGTGGTACATACTATCTGAACAATGATGTTGTATTTCATGGTGTGACGTAAGCTCTACACTTTTGTGTTTACTGCTGTATTTACTACATAAGTTAGGACAGTCAGATGATTGAAAAATCAGTGATGGAAAGGACATTATGCCTTTACTTTCTGGAGTACCAGATGTATATTCTGATGTGGAATGTTGTTATGAGATTTCGAGATAATTATTACCATAATTCAACTGAGTGGTGAGAACTCCATGGAGCTTGCTGCCCTGTAATCACTATATTTTCATTTACATATCTACACTGTATGCAAGATCAAGAAATAACGTGGGAGTTGTGTTTCCTTTGAGTGTATATTGAAGTACAGTAGTAAGAGCACGAATTTTAATCCTGGCTATTTCTACATTTGGGTGGAAAGTCTTAAATTGTAGGAATTATTGCTAGTGATTTATATTTTGTGTTGCCTGAAACATAAA
>NW_013937896.1:0-1056 GCF_000517525.1 Limulus polyphemus
ACAACAACTCCACGAGTACCTAGTTGTAACTCTAGTTATCGAATTTATAACCACCATATTCATCTTTAGCCTTACTTGGTACAACTACTCCACGAATACCTAGGTGTAACTATAGTTACCGATTTATAACCACCATATTCATCTTTAGCCTTACTTGGTACAACTACTCCATGACCACATAGGTGTTACTCTAGTTACCGAATTTATAACCACCATATTTATCTTTAGCGTTATTTGGTAAAACTACTCCATTAACACTTAGGTGTAACTCTAGTTACCGAATTTATAACCACCATACTAATCTTTAGCTTTTCCTGGCACAACTACTCCATGAATTCCTAGGTGTAACTATAGTTACCGAATTTATAACCACCATACTCATCTTTAGCCTTACTTGGTACAACAACTCCACGAATACCTAGTTGTAACTGTAGTTATCGAATTGATAACCACCATACTCATCTTTAGCCTTTCTTGGTACAACTACTCCACGAATACCTAGATGTAACTCTAGTTACCGAATTTATTACCACCATATTCATCTTTAGCCTTACTTGTTACAACTACTCCATGAACACATAGGTGTTACTCTAGTTACCGAATTTATAACCACCATACACATATTTAGCTTTACCTGGCACAACTACTCCATGAAAACATACGTGTAACTATAGTTACCGAATTTATAACCACCATACTCATCTTTAGCTTTACTTGGCACAACTACTCCATTAACACCTACGTGTAACTCTAGTTACAGAATTTATGACCACCATACTCATCTTTAGCTTTACTTGGTACAACTACTCCATGTTCACTAAGGTTTAACTCTAGTTACCGAATTTATAACCCCCATACTCATCTTTAGCGTTATTTGGTACAACAACTCCACGAACACCAAGGTGTAACTCTAGTTACACAATTTATAACCACCATATTCATCTTTAGCCTTACTTGGTACAACTACTAAATGAACACCTAGGTGTAACACTAGTTACAGTATTTATAACCACCATACTCATTTGTAGCCTTACTTGGTACAACTACTCCATAAAC
>NW_013937897.1:0-1749 GCF_000517525.1 Limulus polyphemus
TTAAAATCTACATAAATTCAAAATATTATATTATAATTTTGCTTTAGTAGTACTAGTACACCTTATAATTATTTAAATATATGTTAGTTTAAATATTTGTTGATATTTCAAATTTTGAAAATCTTACTTTATGTACACTCATAAATTATAACATTTTAAGTTTTTTAGTTCACCAAAGCATCAGGTAATCAATACGTTTCCCACACAAACATACCTAGTTTATAACTGGAAAAAGGTTCTCTACAATTCTTGTATTTTGCAGTGTTCAATAGCAAATAAGTACTGTATCAATTCTGCTACAGAGAGTTGACAATTATAATGTGTACTACTATGGAAGATTATAAAGAGAAATTTGTAAATAGTTGTTTTTATCAATAAAAAGTACTTGACAAAATATCTCAATTTTATTGTTTATACTGTTCTCATAATAAAAGAAATGGTCTACAAGAAATGATACATTTTTCCTTCACATTTTATGAATGGCATTTATCATTACAATTTATCTTGACTGTAAAGTATATTCTGTAAGTTAGATTTAATATTGAATATAATTAATGGAGAATGGATTTTGTATGTCACTGAAATTAATAATCTGTAAAAACGAATTTATCTATTCTTTCACTGTACGTAACGATACAAAACGATACATTCATGACATTTTCACTATCATAATTTGATGGTCCTGAAAAAGACCTTTAATTATAAATCAAGTGATTATACAGAATCATTATCTTTGGATCAGGAATATCTGTCGTATTTTTCATCTTCTAGACAGATCCAATTTGAAAAATACGATGTCGTTTTCTCAGAATATCAACAGCCCAATGTAATAATAAATAGGAAATATCGTGGTGTTTAATCATATGATTGATCAGATTACAAATTCCTTTAAACAAATCCTGTTGGACACTCACCAAAGTGATTGAATCTAAGATGCTCAATAATCGCCTCTTCATTTGGAAAGTTTCCATGATATATAAACAAACTTGAATTCAATGACTAAAACGACAAACGTAAATTAGTGTTATTTATATCATAATATAAAAGTAAGGAAATCTTACATTCAGTGTGATTGGACAGATTGACAATGTGTTCATGACACCCACTCTCTATACTAATTTGTATGATGAGTAGTTATGGTTTGCTTTGTTTTGAATTTCGAAAAAAACTACAAGAGAGTTTTCTGGGATAGTCATCCTTACTTTAGCAGTGATTAACTAGAGGGAAAGCAGCTAGTCAACACCACCTTCTCTTGAGCTACTCTTTTACCAATGAACAATGGGATTAACCACAACATTATAACGCCCCCAGGGCTTAAAGGATGAGTATGTTTGGTGAGGGAAATTCGAATCCGTGAACCCCATATTGTGGGTCGAGCGTCTTATTCACCAGGCCAGGTGGTTAAGGCACTCGATTCGCAATATGACGGTCGCGAGTTCAAATCCCTGTCCCACCAAACATGATTGCCCTTTTAGTAGAGATGTTATAATGTGATGGTCAATCCCACTATTCGTTTATTAAATAGTAGCCCAAAAGTTGGCGGTGGGTGGTGATGACTAGCTGTCTTCCCTCTAGTCTTTCACTGCTAAATTAGGGACGGCTAGCCCAGATAGCCCTCGTGTAGCTGTGTGCGAAATTAAAAACAAACCTATCCACCAGGTCTCATGCTAGAAAGAGTATTTATGACTAATGATTGAACAGATATGCTGTTATACTAATCAATGATAGGATTCTTTCATCGTGACTCGT
>NW_013937898.1:0-649 GCF_000517525.1 Limulus polyphemus
GAAGGTGTACTGATCATGTAACATTAGTAACAACATGAAGTAGGTGTACTGATCATGTAACATTATTAACAACATGAAGTAGATGTACTGATCATGTAACATTATTAACAACATGAAGTATGTGTACTGATCATGTAACATTATTAACAACATGAAGTAGATGTACTGATCATGTAATATTATTAACAACATGAAGTAGGTGTACTGATCATGTAACATTATTAACAACATGAAGTAGATGTACTGATCATGTAATATTATTAACAACATGAAGTAGGTGTACTGATCATGTAACATCATTAACAACATGAAGTAGATGTAGTGATCATGTAACATCATTAACAACATGAAGTAGATGTACTGATCATGTAACATTATTAACAACATGAAGTATGTGTATTGATCATGTAACATTATTAACAACATGAAGTAGATGTAGTGATCATGTAACATCATTATCAACATGTAGTAGGTGTACTGATCATGTAACATCATTAACAACATGAAGTAGATGTACTGATCATGTAACATTATTAACAACATGAAGTATGTGTATTGATCATGTAACATTATTAACAACATGAAGTAGATGTAGTGATCATGTAACATCATTAACAACATGAAGTAGGTGTACTGATCATGTAACATT
>NW_013937899.1:0-1056 GCF_000517525.1 Limulus polyphemus
ATGGATTATTTCACCAAGTGGCCTGAGGCATATGCAATACCAAATCAGAAAGCTACAACTGTAGCTTCGGCTATTAGTGACTTCTTCTTCAGATTTGGTATGCCATATGAACTGCATTCTGATCAAGGCCGTAACTTTGAATCAGCTGTGTTCCAAGAATGCTGCAAGTTGTTTGGCATCCAAAAGACCAGGACAACGCCACTTCACCCACAGTCTGATGGGATGTTAGAAAAGTACAACTGGACATTGGGACAGGAATTGGCAAAGTTTTGTAATAGCCGTCAAGATGACTGGGATGTCTCACTCCCTCCACTGTTGATGGCCTATAGGACAGCAGAGCATGATACCACTGGATACACTCCAGCAAAGTTGATGTTTGGTCGGGAACTTCGGTTGCCAATGGATCTGTTAACATGATGCCCACCTTATGAAGAGTTGCCTGAGAATGTGTCAGAGTTTGTGAAAGTGTTATCGGAAAGGATGGATGATATTTACCATCAAGTGCGTTCAAACTTGAAAACGTCTGCTGATTCGATGAAGCTATCTTATGATAAGAGATCTACTGAAGTCAGATTTGAACCAGGAGACAAGGTGTGGTTGTATAATCCCAGGAAGACAACAAGGGAAGTTCCCTAAGTTTTCTTCTCCATGGGAAGGCCTATATGACATAGTGGATCGTCTCTCAGACGTGACTTTCCGGTTAAAATGTGGTCGGCGAGGTAAGCCAAAAGTGGTGCATGCCAACAGGCTTTGGCGTTATCACGGTCCAGGACATTTCAGTTGGGACGAAGTGAACAAAGGAACAAATGACGCTGCTGAAGAGGTGTCACCTGAAAAAGCCACTGTCGAAGAAGAAACTCTACTCAGTTTTGAGAAGGGAAACGATGAAGCTCTCGATGAAGTTACTACCACTGATTTGACTGTTACCGATGATAGCACATTTACTGATGAAGCAGATGAACCTCACATGAAGCAGAAGCCAACGAGACGGAGACCAGTACGGAAGAGGATACGTCCCGTAAAATTAAGAGACTTTGTTGAATTGTAATTTTGTGT
>NW_013937900.1:0-921 GCF_000517525.1 Limulus polyphemus
GATGAGTATGGTGGTTATAAATTCTGAAACTAGAGTTACACCTAGGTGTTCATAGAGTAGTTGTTCCAAGTAAGGCTAAAGATGAGTAAAGTTGTTATAAATTCGGTAACTAAAGTTACACCTAGGTGTTCGTAGAGTTGTTGTACCAAATAACGCTAAAGATGAGTATTGTGGTTGTAAATTCGGTAACTATAGTTACACCTAGGGGTTCATGGAGTAGTTGTACCAAGTAAGGCTAAAGATGAGTATGATTGTTATCATATCTGTAACTAGAGTTACACCTAGATGTTCATGTAGTAGTTGTACGATGTAAGGCTAAAGATGAGTACGGGGTTATAAATTCGGTAACTAGAGTTACACCCAAGTTTTCGTGGAGTTGTTGTAACAAATAACGCTAAAGATGAGTACGGAGGTTATAAATTCGGTAACTAGAGTTACACCTAAGTGTTCATGGAGTAGTTGTACGAAGTAAGGCTAAAGATGAATATGGTACTTATAAATTCTGTAACTAGAGTTACACCTAGGTGTTCATGGAGTTGTTGTACCAATTAACGCTAAAGATGAGTATGATGGTTATAAATTCTGTAACTAGAGTTACACCTAGGTGTTCGTTGAGATGTTGTACAAAATAACGCTAAAGATGAGTATGGTGGTTATAAATTCGGTAACTATAGTTACACCTGGGTATTAATGGAGTAGTTGTACCAAGTAAGGGTAAAGAAGAGTATGGTGGTTATAGATTCGGTAAATATAGTTACACCTAGGTGTTTATGGAGTAGGTGTACCAAGTAAGGATAAAGATGAATATGGTGGTTATAAATTCGGTAACTAATTAGCCTTACTTGGTATAACTACTCCATAAACACCTAGGTGTGACTAGATGAGTATGGTGGTTATAAATTCGGTAACTAGAGTTACACC
>NW_013937901.1:0-1418 GCF_000517525.1 Limulus polyphemus
AAAACCACCTGGCTCCACTTAGGGCATCAAGAGTATCATCAATTCTTGGCAGTGGACATGAGTCTTTTTCGGTTATACTGTTAAGAGCCCTGAAGTACACACAGCAACGTTGGTTCCCATCCTTCTTCTGGGCTAACACGACGGGAGATGACCAGGGACTATCTGATTTCTTGACTATTCCTTCTTTAATTAGATCATCTATGACCTTCTCCATCTCTTGTCGCTTTGCCGGAACTATTCTTCTTGGAGGAATCACTATTGGACGGTGACTGCCTGTGTTTATTCTGTGCTCCACGAGGCCTGTGCAGCCGAGGTCATGATCTCCTTCTGAAAAGACGTCTGTATAATTCGTCAAGACTTCCCTAAAATGAAGAACCTGTGGTGATGACAAATGGACTATGCTCTTCTTATAGAGGTCAGTTAAATGTTCTAGGAGTCATTTCTTTATGGTTGTATTTCTTGCTTTAAAATTGACTGGCTCTACCTCCTAGGCACACACCCAACAATGCCCCTTCCTTAAGTGTCTGCTCATATTCAGAGAAATTGGCCATTGTTATGGGTACTACTTGATGACCTGCCACAAGTGACCTTCCAATCTTCACATCCGCTGGCCTGGATGGGTCTTCCACTGCTTCCACAAGCATCGGGCTTCCTTGAGGATGTTCTTTTATTCTACCCCAAATTATCTTCTCTGACATAGGGGGTATTGTAGTCGACTTAAGTGCTGTGACATGCCAATCAACAGATGCAGCAACACTTACTGGAATTTGGCCATTGTTTTTTCCAATCGTCATTTTATCAAAGTTAACTACACACTTCCTCGTTAGTAAGTAGTCCAACCCTAATATGCATTGGTCTTTAATGTCAGCCAAGTATACTTTGTGTCTGTCCTTTATGCCCATGAGCTCGATAGTTACCCACACTGGTCCCCACAACCTTGCACGAAGCTCTGTGGTGTGACAGGACATTTGTACAGCTTCGGGTACTCCTTTGTTATTCAGCACCTTGATGCTCACAAGGGTTTGCTGAGATGCAGAATCTATGACAAAGTTGCACCTTTCGCCATTCAGCTTCCCTGTCACGAAGATACTATGTGTGCTTGCCATTTTACACTTAGCTGTTGGGACTTTCACGATGGAGGTTGGTGGGCATTCCTTAGCACCAACCACTACTGGTTTCCTGAAGCTGACTTATTGGTGGTATTTTTCTTACACTTGCTCCTCAGATGTCCTTGCTCCCCACAGTTCCAACAGCTTTTCTGGATAGCAGCCTTTCCTGCTGTATCATCTCCCCTGTGCTGATGTTTCCAGCATTGAGCTCTCTTGTGCCCAGGTTTGTTACAGTGCCAGCAAAGTCCCTCAAACCTCTCTGAAAGCTGACCTTTTCTGGCCTTGAATCCAGATGACTGTACCAACCTT
>NW_013937902.1:0-641 GCF_000517525.1 Limulus polyphemus
ATCAGGAAATGTCCTATCGTCGGTAACAGTCACATCAGTGGTAGTAACTTCATCAAGAGCTTCACCATTTCCCTTCTCAAAACTAAATACAGTTTCTTCTTCGACGGTGGCTTCTTCGGGTGGCACGTCTTCAGCAGCGTCATTTGTTCTGTTGTCCACTTCATCCCAACTGAAATGTCCTGGACCATGATAATGCCAAAGCCTGTTGCCATGCACCACTTTTGGCTAACCTTGCCGACCACATTTTACCCAGAAAGTCACATCTGAGAGACGATCCACTATGTCATATGGGCCTTCCCATGGAGAAGACAACTTAAGAGACTTCCCTTTGGTCTTCCTGGGATTATACAACCACACCTTGTCTCCTGGTTCAAAGCTGACTTCAGTAGATCTCTTACCATAAGTTAACTTCATTGAATCAGCAGACGTTTTCAAGTTTGAATGCACTTGATGGTGAATATCATCCATCCTTTCCGATAACACTTTCACAATCCTCTGACACATTCTCAGGCAACTCTTCATGGGGTGGGCGTCCTGTTAACAGATCCACTGGCAACCGAAGTTCCTGACCAAACATCAACTTTGCTGGAGTGTATCCAATGGTTTCATGCTCTGCTGTTTTATAGGCCATCAACAGTGGA
>NW_013937903.1:0-706 GCF_000517525.1 Limulus polyphemus
AATAGGAGAGATCCAGTGCGAAGGAAGCCACAGGAATAAGATGGGAAAGCACTGTGGGAAGCATATAGAGCACAGTTTGAGTTACTGGCAGAGATGAACGGATGGACAGAGGAGCAGAAAGCAGTATATCTGGCAACGAACTTGAAGGGACAACCACTGGAAATACTTGGACAGTTGACAGCAGCCGACAGACACAATTATAGAACACTGGTGTCGGCTCTAGAACTCAGGTACAGAACCCAAAACCAGTCAGAAGTCTACAGGGCTATGTTAAGGACGACAGTCCGTGCTAAAGAGGAAAGCCTGCAAGAGCTGGCACAGGACATGGAAAGCATGGCACACAAGGCCTACCCAACTGCACCACCCGATCTCCTCAAGTTGTTGCTGAGAGATCAGTTTGTAGATGCCTTGGACAGTCCACAACTTAAGATACAAGTGAAGCAAGCACACCCCTCTACCATGCAGGATGCAATGGCCAGACTCTCGAATTTAAATCCTACTTTAAGTCCAGCACAGAGATACCGAGGATGGTACAGTCATCTGGATTCAAGGCCAGAAAAGATCAGCTTTCAGAGAAGTTCGAGGGACTTTTCTGGCACTGTAATAAACCTGGGCACAAGAGAGCTCAATGCTGGAAACTTCTACACAGGGAAGATGATACATGATACGGCAGGAAAGGCTGCTACTCAGAAAGGCTGTTGGAACT
>NW_013937904.1:0-1069 GCF_000517525.1 Limulus polyphemus
TGAAAAGAAAATATTTCAATGTTGAAACTTTTGGATATTATAATATATTTATAGCTGTGAATATTTATTTATATATACATATATAATCAGTTTTTAACGCTTTATTTGATAAAACTTATACTAGTTTACTAAATCTCGGTATAAGCCTACTCATACTATAATATTTGACATTTATTAGAAATCAATAAAATGTTCTCTATCCAGTGCTATCATGTTTTTTCAATGGATGCTTTGAAAGAAACCTTAACCAAATATTGAATGTATTAGGTCGACAATAAATCAATGTCGCGTTTTGAAACACTTTCATTAACCACTCCCAAAAAACATACATCACGTATGATAGTTAAACGAACTGACTAAACATCACGTTAGTGTAGCCTATATAATGTGTAAAGTTTAGTATACTCTAATCCCTTATAGTGATGGCAAACGACGAGACACACATTCGGCATGTAATGCTGTCTGAATACAAGAAGGGAAACAACGCCTATATAGCCTCAAAGAATATCAAAGAAGTTTATGGAAATGTTTTGAACGTTCGTAAGTGTCAACGATGGTTCAGTAAATTTCGTTCAGGTGGCTTTAGTCTTAAAAACTGTGATGACAGAAGCCTACATATTGGAATTAATATTGATGCTCTGAAGACGCATGTTGAGTCTAATCCAAGGCAACACACTTGTGAAATGGCACTGAAATTGCATGTCTCTCATGAAACAATGTGTAAACATCTAAGGAATATGGGAAAACTCCATAAAGAAGGTGTTTGGGTTCTCCCTCACCTACAATATTCTCCAGATATGGCACCATCAGATTACCATATTTTTCGTTTTCTGCAACACCGTCTAAATGGGAAAACGTATGCAAATGTGGAAGGTGTTAAAGAGGACATCGACATGTTTTTTATTTCAAAGCCAAGTGAATACTGTAATCAGGGCATTAACAGCCTGATTGTAAGATGGAAAAGCATCATCGATAAGAATGGAGACTATTTGATTTAACAAATGTTTTGTTTTGATATATAAGTTGTTCGGGTTTTTTTATCTAAAAAAAGCGACATTAATTTCTTGAC
>NW_013937905.1:0-1167 GCF_000517525.1 Limulus polyphemus
TGATTTCCAGTATTCCTTGTGTCGTGAATCATTATCCAATACTAACAGATCTTATAACTCAGATTAACCTTTATTCCTTGTGTTTTGAATCATTGTCCAATACTAACAGATCCTACAACTATGATTTCCTTTATTCCTTGTGTCTTGAATCATTGTCCAATACGATCAGCTCTTATATCTCTAATTTCCTTTATTCCTTGTGTCTTGAATCATTGTCCAATACTAAAAGATCTTACAACTCTGATTTCCTGTATTCCTTGTGTCTTGAATCATTGTCCAATACTAACAGATATTACAACTATGATTTCCTATATTCCTTGTGTCTTGAATCATTGTCCAATACTAACAGATCTTATAACTCTGATTTCCTTTATTCCTTGTGTCTTGAATCATTATCCAATACTAATAGATCTTACAACTCTGATTTTCTTTATTCCTCGAGTCTTGAATCTTTGTCCAATACGAACAGATTTTATAACTCAGATTTCTTTTATTCCTCGTGTCTTGAATCATTGTCCAATACGAAGAGATCTTACAACTCTGATTTCCTTTATTCCTTGTGTCTTGAATCAATGTCCAATACGAACAGATCATATAACTCTAATTTCCAGTATTCCTTGTGTCGTGAATCATTATCCAATATTAACAGATCTTATAACTGAGATTAACCTTTATTCCTTGTGTTTTGAATCATTGTCCAATACTAACAGATCCTACAACTATGATTTCCTTTATTCCTTGTGTCTTGAATCATTGTCCAATACGAACAGCTCTTACAACTACGATTTCCTTTATTGCTTATGTCTTGAATCATTATCCAATACGAACAGATCTTATAACTCTGATGTCCTTTATTTATTGTGTCTTGAATCATTGTCCAATATGAACAGACCTTATAACTCTGATTTCTTGTATTCCTTGTGTCTTGAATCATTGTCCAATACGAACAGATTTTATAACTCTGATTTCCTTTATTCCTTGTGTCTTGAATCATTATCCAATACTAACAGATCTTGCTGTTCGTAGTGGACAATGATTCAAGTCACAAGGAATAAAGGAAATCATAGTTGTACTGTATTCCTTGTGTCTTGAATCATTATATAATACGAACAGATTTTATAACTCAGATTTCCCTTTATTCCTTGTGTCTTGAATCATTGTCCAATA
>NW_013937906.1:0-962 GCF_000517525.1 Limulus polyphemus
ATGTTGGTAACTTCAACACAAGGGAGGTGCCACAGCAGGAAAGACTGGTATCCAGAAAGGTTGTTGGAACTGTGGAAAGCACGGACATTTGAGAAGCCAGTGTAGGAAGAATATTACCAACAAGTCGGCCTCAAGGAGACCAGTAGTGGTTGGTGTTGAGCGACGCCCACCAACTCCCATCTTGAAAGTTCCAACAGCTAGGTGTAAAATGCCAAGCACACACAGTGTCTATGTGACAGGAAAGCTAGATGGCTAAAGGTGCAACTTTGTCATAGGCTCTGCGTCTCAGCAAACCCTTGTGAGCATCAAGGTGTTAGATCATGAAGGAGTACCAGAAGCCATACAGAAGCTTTATGGTGTGACAGGACATTCCGCAAGGTTGTGGGGACCAGTGTGGGTAACTATTGAGCTCATGGGCATAAAGGACAGACAGAAAGTATACTTGGCTGACATTGAAGACGATTGCATATTAGGATTGAACTATCTATTACCAAAGGAAGTTTGTAATTGATTTTGATAAAATGACGTTTGGGAATAACAAAGGCCAAGTTCCGGTAACTGTTAAAAGAGAGGTTGAACTAATTAGGTGCCATCAAGGTGAAGTCAAAGTGACTGAAGAAGTTGATGATGACGAAGTGGAACCAGGTATCGATATTAAAGCAGAGCAGGAGAAAGACCAAGATTTGAAGCCTATAATTGATTTTCTAAAAACAAGTGTTTTGCACCCTGCTTGGGAGAAGGTGTCTAGTCAAAGCCCTGTGACAAAGCACTATTGGGCACAATGGGACCAATTAAAGCTTGCAGATGGTATTCTTGTACGGAGATGGCAAACTACCGATGGGAAAGTGACGACTTGGCAAACAGTTATACCGAGGAAGTTATGGGAAGTTGTGCTGCGTCAATCCCATGATAATTTAACAGGAGGACATCTCGGAATCAAGAAGACATTGAGTCACATACGA
>NW_013937907.1:0-683 GCF_000517525.1 Limulus polyphemus
AAATCTCGTGTCTTCTTATTGATAAAACACACTATCGTTAAATCTCGTGTCTTCCTTTTGACAGTACACAGTATTGTTAAATCTTTTGTCTTCTTATTGACAGTACACAGTATGGTTAAATTTTTATGTCTTCTTATTGACAATACACAGTAGTGTTAAATCTTGTGACTTTTTATTGACAGTACACAGAATGGTTAAATTTTTATGTCTTGTTATTGACAGTACACAGTATTGTTAAATCGTATGTCTTCTTATTGACAGTACACAGTATTGTTAAATCTTGTGTTTGCTTTTTGATAGTACAAAGTATCATTAAATCTCGTGTCTTCTTGTTGATAGTACACAGTATTGTTAAATTTGTGTCTTCTTATTGATAGCACACAGTATTGTTTAATGTTGTGGCTTGTTATTGATAGTACACAGTTTCGTTAAATCTTGTGTCTTCATATTGATATTACAAATTTTTGTTAAATCTTATGTCTTCTTATTGTCAGTACACAGTATTGTTAAATCTTGTGATATTTTATTCATAGTATACAGTATTGTTAAATCTTGTGTTTTTTTGACAGTACACAGTATCGTTAAATATTATAGCTTGCTATTGATAGTACACAGTATCGTTAAATCTTGTGTCTTCATATTGACAGTACACAGTATTGTTAAATCTTGTGTCTTCTTATTGA
>NW_013937908.1:0-618 GCF_000517525.1 Limulus polyphemus
AAATGTGTGTATCAGCTGCTAAAACATTTGAAAATATATACCATTGTTGCTTTACCTCAACCAAGACCGGTGCAGAATGCCGACATTTACTTAATCATTCAGATGTATGAATAATAACAATAATACACCCAGACAATAAATTTACAGAAATGAAGTATGTACATAATAAATAAATATCTGGACAATATCTATGTATGTGATATGAAATAATATTACATAAAGATGTTTAATAAACAGAAAGACACAATCCAGCAATTATTTTTATCTCAACATTTGACCTAAAAGACTGATCAAGAAGTAGACACCCTGAGACCAGTTTTAACAAAACAAACATATCTATACTCCAGTGTACATTACTCTACCATCTTACAGGAAGACATCAGAGAATGTTTCAGTTATTCGGTCAAATATTATCATATAACATTCTAATATATTAATTTGCTTTTCGTGAGATATGTAATGACCATTCATTTATTTTAATATCATTGAAGATGGTTCAAAGTAATCTTTATCAGAACAGTGACAGATGAACAAACAATATGATCCTTTAGTATGTAAATATTACACAGAAAGTGGAGGCTGTTTAATAACACCTAAGAAGTGATAATGTTAAATAAC
>NW_013937909.1:0-614 GCF_000517525.1 Limulus polyphemus
GATTGTTTTTATTATCTTTTGCTTCTTTCTTTCCACAGTGTTTACATTCCTCATTCACATAAGGTCTTCGAGATAAATCATCATCATTTCCAAGGTTCCGTTTTGGTTGATGTGCAATTTTAGTTAAACTCTTTGAAGTTTAAGGAAAAGTCTTGCTAACTAGCTTTATGAAACGTGAAAATTTGGAAACCATTTCAATGCTGCATTATCTGGCCGAAATGTGAACTTTTGTCCATATAGATAATACTGGTAAAGACTTATGTCTCGTAAAACATTTAGTTGATTTTTCCTAGGTATACAACAACTCCTTTCTGCAGCATTCATTGCCGTGCTATAGTAGACAATCATGTTATTGATGTTTGATGTTATTCTTGTGATAATAATATTATCTAGTATTTCTCCACTTTATTAATGCTTGTTCACAATCAGCAGTCCAACAAAACATATTTGCTTTTTGAAATAATTTATATAGTTGATGACCTATATCACATAATGATTTAGACAACGACTATAGTAACAGCATATTCCATGACATACTCTTACCTCACCCAAGTTCTTTTGGTGTTGGACAATAATGAATAGTTTTAATATCAGATGGATCTTTGGGCACTCCC
>NW_013937910.1:0-844 GCF_000517525.1 Limulus polyphemus
CAACAGAATCATCGTGCAGTTCAAGAAACACGGCAAGGAAACAACTGAGCAGCGTCCGGGTCGTCCTAGTCCATCGGAGAGGACAAAAAGGGCTGTAAAGAGGAGCATAGAAATGGATCACAGATTAACGACTGTAGAAGTGGCCAAAGTTGGTGGGATGAGCCCGAATACTGTTCTACGGATTCTCCACAGATTGGCTTATCGTTGCAGAGCAGCTACACGAAAACCCTTATTGAGACCTGCCAACATAGTCAGACGAAAGAAGTGGGCAAGTGATATGATGAACAAGCCTCTGGACTTTTGGAAGACCTTATTGTTCTCAGACGAATCAAGATTCGCTCAATTTTCGCACAGTGGAAGGATATGGGTCTGGAGAATGCCTCACCAAGAGTTTTGGCTCAACAGATTGCAGCCAACTGTGAAGCATGGTGGTTTCAGCGTGATGGTTTAGGGAGCTGTTTGGGTTGGTGGGAGATCGAGCTTAGTGGAGTGGAGTTGGCAACATAAATTTTGCGAAATACGTCGAAATATTGGAGGAAGGACTCTTGCTACTTTATTCCTTTGGTTTCGTGGACAAGAACACAACGTTGTTCCAGGAAGATGGAGCACCGTGTCACATTGCTTGAAACACCCAAAAGTGGCAGGAAGAAAATGGTATCCAGAAGTTGCCCTGGCTGAACCAATCTTCAGACATGAACCCCATCGAAAACCTCTGGGCCATACTCGACCGGCAAGTCAAGAAACAACAAAAAAACCAGCTTTGAAGAGCGATCTACTCCAAGTTTTGAAGCAAAAGTGGGCGAAAATCTCACAATCTAAAATTGACGAGATGATTTTCACGATG
>NW_013937911.1:0-490 GCF_000517525.1 Limulus polyphemus
ACTGAAACACTGGTATTAAGTCATCAATAACAATTTTATTGAAAAGATGGACTGTAAAGTTAAAGTGTTATAATTAAAAGTCCGATAAAATCAGAATACATTTCTAGGGTTTTGTTACAAGTTTTGAACTCATTAAAACTACAGTATTTTAATTTAGTAACTTTTGCAATTGTGTGAGTGAAATAGGGATTGATATCAGAGGGCGCCGAAACGAATGCCCTGACCGTGCCCGTGCCCGGTAAAAAATGAAAGGAAAAGGGATATAATAATATTATTATTAGATATAATAGACCATTTTAAAAAAGGGTTGGCTGGTAGGAAGGAGATGGTAAGGCTGGAAACGTCTGATGGTAGTCTTCTTCAAAGACTGGTTCTTCTCTATTGTAGTAAAAATGTTGAAAACATGGGAACTGGTACTGGAAATTTTCGTCGAACATGGTATCGGTACTGTAATCGTAGGATGAAAGAGACTGTCTAAATGATTAGTGGA
>NW_013937912.1:0-622 GCF_000517525.1 Limulus polyphemus
GTTCGTCTTGAACAATAGCCACTTACATTAAACCAATAAACAATTAACTATAACTTAATTAAATGTACAGAATTTACAAACACAAAATTACAATTCAACAAAGTCTCTTAATTTTACGGGACGTATCTTCTTCCGTACTGGCCTCCGTCTCGTTGGCTTATGCTTCATGTGGGGTTCATCTGCTTCATCAGGAAATGTCTTATCATCGGTAACAGTCACATCAGCGGTAGTAACTTCATCAAGGGCTTCACTGTTTCCTTTCTCAAAACTGAGTAGAGTTTCTCCTTCGACAGTGGCTTCTTCAGATGGCACGTTTTCAGCAGCGTCATTTGTTCTGTTGTTCACTTCGTTCCAACTGAAATGTCCTGGACCATGATAACACCAAAGCCTGTTGGCATGCGCCACTTTTGGCTTACCTCGCCGACCACATTTTATCCGGAAAGTCACGTCTGAGAGACGATCCACTATGTCATATGGGCCTTCCCATGAAGAAGACAACTTAGGAGACTTCCTTTTGGTCTTCCTGGGATTATACAACCACACCTTGTCTCCTGGTTCAAAGCTGACTTCAGTAGATCTCCTATCATAAGTTAACTTCATCGAATCAGCAGACGTTTTCAAG
>NW_013937913.1:0-783 GCF_000517525.1 Limulus polyphemus
TTGGTCCCATTGTGCCCAATAGTTCTTTGTCACATGCCTTAAGCTAGACACCTTCTCCCAAGCAGGGCGCAAAACAGTTGCTTTTAGAAAATCAATTATTGGCTTCAAATCTTGGTTTTCTTTCCTGCTCTGCTTTAATATCTTTACCTGGTTCCACTTCACTATCATCCACTCCTTGAGTCACTTTGACTTCAGGTTGATGACACTTGGTTAGTTCAAACTCTCTTTTAACAGTTACCAGAATTTGGCCTTTGTAGTTCCCAAACGTCATTTTATCAAAATTAATTACAAACTTCCTCAGTAGTAAGTAGTCCAACCCTAATATGCATTGGTCTTCAATGTCAGCCAAGTATACTTTCTGTCTGTTCTTCATGGCCATGAGCTCAATAGTTAACCACAGTGGTCCCCACAACCTTGCATAATGTCCTGTCACACCACAGAGCTTCTGTGCAGCTTCTGGTACTCCTTTGTGATCCAGCACCTTGATACTACAAGGGTTTGCTGAAATGCAGAATCTATGACAAAGTTGCACTTTTGGCCATCCAACTTTCCTATCACGTAGACTCTATGTGTGCTTGCAATTTTACACCTAGCTGTTGGGACTTTCACGATGGGGTTGGTGGGCGTCCCTCAGCACCAACCACTACTGGTTTCCCGAAGCTGACTTATAGGTAGTATTCTTCTTACGCTGGCTCCTCATATGTCCTTGCATTCCACAGTTCCAACAGCCTTTCTGGGTAGCAGCCTTTCCTGCCATGATATCTTCCCTGTATTGAAGTTTCC
>NW_013937914.1:0-983 GCF_000517525.1 Limulus polyphemus
ACTAAAGTCAACGGGTGGCTCATACAACGATACTAGCTATTGGGTCCTATTTAATACAATCGGAATTATGGAAACACATGTAGATATGTTGTAAATTGATGAGTTAATTAACACATTGGCTGCTGACTAAACTTAACAGTGGGTCACAGAACGATACAAGTTATTAGGACCTATTTGATCCAGTCGGACTTATGGAAACACACGTAGATATGTTGTAAATTGATGAGTTAATTAACACATTGGCTGCTGACTAAACTTAACAGTGGGTCACAGAACGATACAAGTTATTAGGACCTATTTGATCCAGTCGGACTTATGGAAATACACGTAGATATGTTGTAAATAGATGAGTTAATTAACACATTGGCTGCTGACTTAAGACATCAGTGTGCCATAGAACTATACTAGCTATTGGGTCCTATTTAATTCACTCGTACTTAAGGAAACACGTGTAGATATGTTATAAATATATGAGTTAATTAACATTTTGGGTGTTGACTAAAGTCAACCGTGGGTCATAGAACGTTACTAGTTATTGGGACATATTTTATGCACTCGGACTTAAAAAACACATGTAGATATGTTGTAAATATATGAGTTAATTAACACATTGGCTGCAGAATAAAGTCAACAGTGGGTCAAAGAACGATACTAGTTATTGTTTCTTATTTATTCCACTCGGACTTAAGGAAACACATGTAGATATGTTGTAAATAGATGAGTTATTTAACACATTGGCTGCACCATAAAGTCAACAGTGGGTCTTAGAACGATACTAGTTATTGTTTCCTATTTAATCCACTCGGACTTAAGGAAACACATTTCGATATGTTGTAAATGGATGAGTTAATTAACACACTGGCTGCAGACTAAAGACAACAGTGGGTTATTAAACGATACTAGTTATTGGGTCCTATTCAATCCATTCGGACTTAAAAAACACATGTAGATAAGTTGTAAATAGATAAGTTAATTAACACACT
>NW_013937915.1:0-622 GCF_000517525.1 Limulus polyphemus
TCATCTGAGGAGCAAGTGTAAGAAAAATACCACCAATAAGTCAGCTTCGGGAAACCAGTAGTGGTTGGTGCTAAGGGACGCCCACCAACCTCCATCGTGAAAGTCCCAACAGCTAAGTGTAAAATTGCAACCACACATAGTATCTACGTAACAGGGAAGCTGGATGGCCAAAGGTGCAACTTTGTCAAAGATTCTGCATCTCAGCAAACCCTTGTGAGCATCAAGGTGCTGGGTAACAAAGGAGTACCAGAAGTTGTACAGAATCTCTGTGGTGTGACAGGACATTCTGCAAGGTTGTGGGGACCAGTGTGGGCAACTATCGAGCTGATGGGCATGAAAAACAGACAGAAAGTATACTTGGCTGACATTGAAGACCAATGCATATTAGAATTGGACTATCTACTACCGAGGAAGTGTGTAGTTGATTTCGATAAAATTACGATTGGAAACAACAAAGTCCAGACTCCAGTAAGTGTTGCTACATCCAATGGATCTGCTTGTCACAGCACTTAACTCAACTACAATACCCCCGATGTCAGAGAAGATAATTTGGGGAAGGATAAAAGAACATCCCCATGGGAGCCCAATGCTTGTAGAAGCAGTGGAAGACCCATCCTGAACA
>NW_013937916.1:0-781 GCF_000517525.1 Limulus polyphemus
GTATATGAAAGTTCGAAATTTTCTGATGCACAAAAGTATTTTTAATGTTAAGATGAAAATTACTTTGCCTGACAGATAGGCAAGATGTGAAAAAATTGCCTGCCCAGTTTGTATATAAGAGCAATGTTATTATCGTCTCCTATTACTCGCGTTTTTGTGAGAAAATAACAAAAATGAAAACCACTACTCAGGAGAATTACTTTTACATTTTATAATAGTCTTGCTTACCGTCGCTAGATGGCAGCACATAGTGTGTGTTTTTGTGTTAACTATGACAGTTTGGGACTTTTCACTTCACAACAATGATATCTGACAAACCAATTTCGCTAAAAATAAGTAAATAAATAAAGAATTAGTTAAATTAATATTTTTTGTATCAAGCACCCGAAGTATCTTTGCAAGTGAACGATCTGTATACGTATTATTGATGTCTTAGTTTAATAACACCAGTTTCTTAATCATCAAATCAATACATTATATAGAGGTCTTCTTTCTTTCAAATCTTCAGTGGGGCCGAGCCTGGAGCTGTATGTGCATGCGTGGTATCATATTTCATGGCCTGGGATCCATATGATGTCCTCCCCATTAATCCTCTGACCCCGGCACGGGGTTATGATTGTATGCACATACAGTAACCCGGGGTGAAGTTGGAAAGCGTGGGTTCTGGAAGTCTCCCCAAACGTTGGTTCAGTGCTCCGGGGTACTTGTACCGTCCAGGAGGAACCGTTCCATCTTCGCTGGCCTCCAAATTAATCCAAAAATAGATTATGTTTACTTTCAG
>NW_013937917.1:0-897 GCF_000517525.1 Limulus polyphemus
ACTATCAATTTAGGATACTCTGGTAACAATAGATCGAGAAACAATCAGTAACCAAAAGCTTCAATTCAGTACACAAACGCCTTCAGGCAAGCCAATAAAAGAGTAACATAAAACGACCACAAGAATCGTAAAAGTAAAACTAGAAAGTTAGAATTTTGTATGTAGATGCTCAAGGTATCCACGAACCTTCATATTAAATTTGAAGAAGATTCGTCTAGATGGGACGAATTAGAAGCACAAAACGCAAAACCTTCCATAACTCCCTTAAAACGAATAGTAGGAAGGTGAAACTATGCATGTAACTGCTCAACGATAAAGTGTACCTACATCCCAAAATTGGAGAAGAACTATCAATTCAGCACCCTCTGGAAACAAGAAATCGAGAAACAATCAGTAACCAAAAGCTTCACTGCAGTTCACATATGCTTTCAGGCAAACCAATAAAAGAGTAACATAAAACAACCACAAGAATCGTAAAAGGAAAACTAGAAAGTTAGAATTTTGTATGTAGGTGCTCAAGGTTTCCACGAACCTTCATATTAAATTTGAAGAAGATTCGACTAGATGGGACGAAGTAGAAGGACAAAACGCAAAACTTTCCATAACTCACTTAAAACGAATAGTAGGAAGGTGAAACTCTGCATGTAACTGCTCAACGATAAAGTGTACCTACATCCCAAAATTGGAGAAGAACTATCAATTCAGGACCCTCTGGAAACAAGAAATCGAGAAACAATCAGTAACCAAAAGCTTCACTACAGTACGCATATGCTTTCAGGAAAACCAATAAAAGAGTAACATAAAACGACCACAAGAATCGTAAAAGTAATACTAGAAATTTAGAATTTTGTATGTAGATGCTCAAGGTTTCCACGAACCTTCATATTAAATTTGAAG
>NW_013937918.1:0-665 GCF_000517525.1 Limulus polyphemus
AATGTGATATACACTGAGTGGTCACAAGTAAATAGACACCTAATTTTTCGTCATTTAACTGATTTATGCTAACTAATTTGTGTTCACAGAGCACTATATAAATGAAAATGGTCCACAAAATAATTATCTTGTGCTACAACATGCCTAGAACTCAAGGTTCTCTCGAGTTGTCAGATTTTGTTAGAGGCAGGATAGTTGGTCAAGCAGATGGTGGAATAAGTCAGCGGCGAATTTCGCAGAATTTGGGAATCTCGCTTTCGACAGTCAACAGAATCATCGTGCAGTTCAGGAAACATGGCAAGAAAACATCTGAGCAGCGTCTGGGTCGTCCTGGTCCATCGGAGAGGACAAAAAGGCCTGTCAAGAGGAGCATCGAAATGGATCCCAGATTAACGATTGCAGAAGTGGCCAAAGTTGGTGGGATGAGCCTGAAATCTGTTCAATGGATTCTCCACAGATTGGGTTATCGTTGCAGAGCAGCTAGACGGAAAAGCCCTTATTAAGACCTGCCAACATAGTCAGACGAAAGATGTGGGCAAGTGATATGATGAACAAGCCTCTGGACTTTTGGAAGACCGTATTGTACTCAGACGAATCAAGATTCGCTCAATTTTCGGACAGTGGAAGGATATGGGTCTGGAGAATGCCTCACCAAGAGTTTGGCT
>NW_013937919.1:0-1001 GCF_000517525.1 Limulus polyphemus
AAATCTTGTGTGTTCTTATTGATAGTACACTATATTGTTAAATCTTGTGTCTTCTTATTGAGAGTACACAGTATTGTCAAATCTTGTGTCTTCTTATTGACAGTACACAGTATCGTTAAATCTTGTGTCTTCTTATTGACAGTACACAGTATTGTTAAATCTTGTGTCTTCTTATTGACAGTACACAGTATCGTTAAATCTTGTGTCTTCTTATTGACAGTACACAGTATCGTTAAATCTTGTGTCTTTTATTGATAGTACACAGTATTGCTAAATCGTGTGTCTTCTTATTGACAGTACACAGTTTTGTTAAATCTTGTGTCTTCTTATTGGATGACACAGTATTTTTAAATCTTGTGTCTTCTTATTGACAGTACACAGTATAGTTAAATATTGTGTCTTCTTATTGAAAGTACACAGTATCTTTAAATCTTTTGTCTTCTTATTGACAGTACACAGTTTTGTTAAATCTTGTATCTTCTTATTGAAAGTACACAGTATCGTTAAATCTTGTGTCTTCTTATTGACAGTACACAGTATCGTTAAATCTTGTGTCTTCTTATTGACAGTACACAGTATCGTTAAATCTTGTGTCTTCTATTGACAGTACACAGTATCGTTAAATCTTGTGTCTCCTAATTTACATTACAGAGTATCGTTAAATATTGTGCCTCCTTTTTGACAGTACACAGTATCGTTAAATCTTGTGTCTTCTTATTGACAGTACACAGTATCGTTAAATCTTGTGTCTTCTAATTGACATTTCACAGTATCGTTAAATCTTGTGTCTTCTTATTGACAGTACACAATATCGTTAAATCTTGTGTCTTCTTATTGACAGTACACAGTATCGTTAAATCTTGTGTCTTTTTATTGATAGTACACAGTTTTGCTAAATCGTGTGTCTTCATATTGACAGTACACAGTTTTCTTAAATATTGTGTCTTCTTATTGATAGTACACGGAATCGTTAAATCGTGTGCCTTCTTTTTTGACAGTAC
>NW_013937920.1:0-1297 GCF_000517525.1 Limulus polyphemus
CTCCAGTTACCGAATTTATAACCACCATACTCATCTTTAGCCTTACTTGGTACAACAACTCCACGAACACCTAGGTGTAACTCTAGTTACCGAATTTGTAACCAACATACTCATCGTTAGCGTTATTTGGTACAATAACTCCACGAACACCTAGGTGTAACTCTAGTTACCGAATTTGTAACCACCATACTCATCTGTAGCGTTATTTGGTACAACAACGCAACGAATACCTAAGTGTAACTCTAGTTACCGAATTTATAACCACCATACTCATCTTTAGCTTTACTTGGCACAACTACTACATGAACACCTAGGTGTAACTATAGATACCGAATTTATAACCACCATACTCATCTTTAGCGTTGTTTGGTACACCAACTCCACGAACACCTAGGTGTAACTCTAATTACCGAATTAATAACCCCCATACTCATTTGTAGTGTTATTTGGTACAACAACTCTACGAATACCTAGGTGTAACTCTAGTTACGGAATTTATAACCACGATATTCATCTTTAGTCTTACTTGGTACAACTACTCCACGTATACCTAGGTGTAACTCTAGTTACCGAATTTATAACCACCATATTCATCTTTAGCCTTATTTGGCACAACTACTCCATGAACACATAGGTATAACTCTAGTTACCGAATTTACAATCACCATACTCATCTTTAGCCTTACTTGGTACAACTACTTCATGAACGCTTAGGTGTAACTCTAGTTACAGAATTTATAACCACCATACTCATCTTTAGCCTTACTTGTTACAACTACTCCATGAACACCTAGGTGTAATTCTTGTTACCAAATTAATAACCCCATACTCATCTGTAGCGTTATTTGGTACAACTACTCCATGAACCCCTAGGTGTAACTCTAGTTACAGAATTTATAACCACCATACTTATCTTTAGCCTTACTTTGTACAACTACTCCATAAACACCTAGGTATAACTCTAGTTATCAAATTTATAATCACCATACTCATCTTTAGCCTTACTTGGTACAACTACTCCATGAACACCTAGTTGTAACTCTAGTTACCGAATTAATAACCCCCATACTCATCTGTAGCGTTATTTGGTACAACAACTCTAAGAACACCTAGGTGTAACTCTTGTTATCGAATTTGTAACCACCACTACTCATCTTTAGCCTTACTTGGTATAACAACTGGTGTAACTCTTGTTATCGAATTTGTAACCACCATACTCATCTTTAGCCTTACTTGGTATAACAACTCCACGAACACCTAGGTGTAACTCTAGTTACAGTTTTTCAACCACCATACT
>NW_013937921.1:0-1267 GCF_000517525.1 Limulus polyphemus
ATTCAAAGGTATCTTCGTAACAAGTCAAAAATTATAGGTCTTTAACGTTGAAAGTACAAATGCTTCCTGTTCTTGATGACAAGTAAAGAAAAAAAAAGCAGTAACATATTCCAATCCTAGAAAATTGAAGACCCATTACAAAATGATAGAAAACAAAGGTGTTTTAAAAAGAAAAAATAGTTAAAAATCCCTACATAAGTAGTCAGTAAGTATTAAGTCAATCTTACAAGCTTATGGGAATTAACCGTTGTAAGACTTCATAGCATTATTCAGTTTACACGATATTATTCAAACCTGAATTCAACATTAAGTTGTAGGTAAAATTTTTTCTTCGAAAGACTTGGCTACTTTTGTAGGGATTTTTGTATGGCTTTGTGTATTCATCCCTACTTTGTTTCTGTACATTTTGGCATTGTTATCCCCACAACCTTATTTTTTTCAAAATGTTTGTATTATTTGTTTTTAACTAGTTTATATCCCAATATTTAGTAATTCCTAGACTAGCAGTTGTTGGGTTTTTTCTATTTCCACTCTGAACTGTATCTCTATCTTTTCAGGTGGTGCACGAATTCTACAAACGTTTCTGTAATGTTGCGATATGTAGGCAAACTAAAAAAATTAAAACAATTTCTCTGTCACTAAAGCAGGTAGAATACATATGATAAAAACTGCATAGAAGGTAGCTTAAGTACGTAGTCCAGAAAGCCGATGAGATTATGTTTTCTAGTTGCTTTGTTCTCTACAGTACATAACGTCTTGTTACGTCTCTGTTCGTTGGTTAATTTGTCGTAGAAATTTTTTCCGAAAAACTTCAACAATACAAGTCCTTTCTTAAATAAAACTAGTTTATTCTTTCTAAATACAACTTTGCAATACACGTAATTTCCACAGTAAGTTTAACTTAAACAAACGCTATAAACCACAACGAACGATTCACGCACTTTACCACGCTTGACTCAATTGTCTGTCTTTATCTCTGTCTGTAATTCAATTCCATTGTTGCCGTCACTTCTCGGCGGTCTTATATATTGTAAAAGCATACATCTTGTCTTCTTCGTGAATCTTCTAGAAACTCATCACGTGTTACCAGCGTCACGTGACTTCCGCTGTCGTAACACTGCTCCTTCCTTAGTATTGTTCTTCCCGAACAATAGCCGCTTAAATTAAACCAATAGATAATTAACAATAAATTAATTAAATGTACAGAATTTACAAACACAAAAATTAAAATTCAACAAAGTCTCTTAATTTTACGGGACGTATCTTC
>NW_013937922.1:0-938 GCF_000517525.1 Limulus polyphemus
AATATGTATTGGTCTTCAATGTCAGCCAAGTATACTTTCCGTCTGTTCTTCATGCCCATGAGCTCGATAGTTACCCACACTGGTCCCCACAACCTTGCAGAATGTCCTGTCACACCACAGAGCTTCTGTACAGCTTCTGGTACTCCTTTGTTATCCAGCACCTCGATGCTCACAAGGGTTTGCTGAGATGCAGAATCTATGACAAAGTTGCACCTTTGGCCATCCAGCTACCCTGTCACGTAGATACTATGTGTGCTTGCCATTTTACACTTAGCTGTTGGGACTTTCACGATGAAGGTTGGTGGGCGTCCCTTAGCACCAACCACTACTGGTTTTCCGAAGCTGACTTATTGGTGGTATTTTTCTTACACTGGCTCCTCAGATGTCCTTGCTCCCCACAGTTATAACAGCATTTCTGAGTAGTAGCCTTTCCTGCTGTATCATCTCCCCTGTGGTGAAGTTTCCAACATTGAGCTCTCTTGTGCCCACATTTGTTACAGTGCCAGCAAGGTCCCTCAAACTTCTCTGAAAGCTGACTTCTTCTGGCCTTGAATCCAGATGACTGTACCAACCTTGGTACCTTTGTGCTGGACTTAACGTAGGATTCAAATTCGAGAGCTCTGGCCATTGCATCCTGCATGGTAGAGGGGTGTGCTTGCTTCACTTGTATCTTAAGTTGTGGACTGTCCAATGCATCTACGAACTGATCCCTCTGCAACAACTTGAGGAGATCGGGTGGTGCAGTTGGGTAGGCTTTGTGTGCCATGCTCTCCAAGTCCTGTGCCAGCTCTTGCAGGCTCTCCCTTTGGCACGGACTCTCGTCCTGAACCTGGCCCTGTAGACTTCTGACTGGTTTTGGGTTCTGTACCTGATTTCCAGAGGCTCTACCAGAGCTCTATAGTTGTGTCTGTCGGCTGCTGTCAACTGTCCAAGTATTT
>NW_013937923.1:0-896 GCF_000517525.1 Limulus polyphemus
TTGTTCTTAACTAGTTTATATCCCAATATTTGGCTGCTAGTCTAGGAATTATTGTTGGGTTTTTTCTATTTCCACTCTGAACTGTATCTCTATCTTTTCAGGTGGTGCACGAATTCTACAAACGTTTCTGTAATGTTGCGATATGTAGGCATATCATATGTTTTCTACCTGCTTTAGTGACAGAGAAATTGTTTTAATTTGTTTAGTTACCTTCTATGCAGTTTTAGCTTAAGTATGTAGTCCAGAAAGCCGATGAGATTATGTTTTCTAGTTGCTTTGTTCTCTACAGTACATAATGTCTTGTTACGTCTCTGTTCGTTGGTTAATTTGTCGTAGAAATTTTTTTCCGAAAAACTTCAACAATACAAGTCCTTTCTTAAATAAAACTAGTTTATTCTTTCTAAATACAACTTTGCAATACACGTAATTTCCACAGTCAGTTTAACTTAAACAAACGCTATAAACCACAACGAACGATTCACGCACTTTACCACGCTTGACTCAATTGTCCGTCTCTATCCCTGTCTGTAATTTAATTCCATTGTTGCCGTCACTTCTCGGCGGTCTTATATATTATAAAAGCATACATTTCGTCTCTTCGTGAATCTTCTAGAAACTCATCACGTGTTACCAGCGTCACGTGACTTCCGCTGTCGTAACACTGATCCTTCTTTAGTGTTGTTCGTCTCGAACAACAGCCACTTAAATTAAACCAATAGATAATTAACAATAAATTAATTAAATGTACAGAATTTACAAACACTAAAAACACAAAAATTCAATAAAGTCTCTTAATTTTACGGGACGTATCTTCTTCCGTACTTGTCTCCGTCTCGTTGGCTTCTGCTTCAAGTGGGCTTCATTTCCTCCATCAGGAGTTGTCCTATCATTGGTAA
>NW_013937924.1:0-1077 GCF_000517525.1 Limulus polyphemus
ATTGGCTCGTTGAGTTCGGTGACGGATTAAAGTAAGAGCGCGGTTGTTTTTTGATAAACACGGTGATGACGTCGGTCTCGAAGAGGAAGGCTACCGTAGTATTGTAGATGACGTGACCAGGGAGATGCAGAAAGAGTACGCTGTGAATGTGGCTAAATGAACATTTTGAGTATAATTTAATAGGTTAAATTCTTATCGGAAAATGATTATTAGTCAATTAAATCATTATAAATTTGGATTATTTGAATATTATTAACATAAAATTGATTTGGATTTAGAGTAGAATAGGAATAAGCAAAACTACAAATAGTACACTGTCCTTTTCAGGGCTGGGATCTTTCGATCCTATTTAGATGTTGATTTGGATGTGGGGGGAACCAGAGTACCCGGAGAAAACCCACTTTCAGTGAGCAGGCGCTGAATAATCTACCTGCCCAGTGCCAGAGAGGCTGTAAAGGGAAGGCATTCTTGTAAATAGATGGTAAATGAAAAGCTTATAGTTTTGTATGATGGTCTATTTGTTTAATTAAATTAGTGGGAGTGTTTGTTGGGCATCAGTTAACATTGATATTATTGTACTGGATTTGATTGATGGAATTATTGGACTTGTTATTCGTTATTGATTTAAATTTTCGTCAGAATTTACTTAGGTCAGGTTTTACTTTTTGCAGTGATTGGCATAGGTTTTCACAGTTGTTTTGTTGTTCTTGATTGAGTTTTTTATCTCGTTGTTATTAACGTTAATTGTATTGAATATCCATTTATAAAACCTATATTAGACTACGTTTCGAATACGGCAACGCCGTAACATGTCAAGTACTTTATCAAATAAAACTCAATCATTTCAGGACAATACTATTAAAATGCTTATAGACTTCCGACCTATACACCCCAAGAATATTTAAGCAGATCTACGATATCCCACCCTTCAAAGAAATAAATTAAATTAGCCGAAAAATATTATTATAAAGCAACCAAACGAAATCCTCTAGCCCAAGAACTTCTCCTAATCTCTACACTGCCCCAGTCACATGGCAAAAATATCTTTTTAACAGTAATCTCAGAATGTAATAGCGA
>NW_013937925.1:0-650 GCF_000517525.1 Limulus polyphemus
CCCAGTGTCCAGTTGTACTTTTCTACCATCCCATCAGACTGTGGGTGAAGTGGCGTTGTCCTGATCTTTCGAATGCCAAACAACTTGCAACACTCTTGGAACACAACTGATTCAAAGTTACGGCCTTGATCTGAATGCAGTTCATGTGGCATACCAAATCTGAAGAAAAAGTCACTAATAGCCGAAGCTACAGTTGTAGCTTCCTGATTTGGTATTGCATATGCCTCAGGCCACTTGGTGAAATAATCCATCACCACACAAATGTACTTGTTTCCAGCACGAGTTTGGGGCAGAGGACCAGCAATGTCGACGGCTACTCTTTCCATTGGTGCACCAATTTGATATAACTACATTGGAGCACGTCCCTTATGCTTGGGTCCCCTTTTAGCACAACATGTACTGCATGTTCTGCACCATTCTTCCACATCTTGTCTCATACCTATCCAGTAAAATCTCTGTCATAGGTGACTCAATGTTTTCTTAACTCCGGAGATGTCCTCCTGTTACAGTATCATGGGATTGACGCAACACAACTTCCCGAAACTTCCTTGGTATAACCGTTTGCCAGGTCGTCACTTTCCCATCTGCAGTTTCCCTTCTCCGGAGAAGAATACCATCTTCAAGTTTCAACTGCTCCCATTGCGCCCAAT
>NW_013937926.1:0-889 GCF_000517525.1 Limulus polyphemus
GTATCTATCTCTGTCTGCAATTCAATTACATTGTTGCCGTCACTTCTTGGCGGTTTTATATATACAAGAATACCGCAAATCTAGTAAACACTCGAGGATACACAAACCTTCGAGAATATGACATGTTACTAGCATCACGTGACCCCCGCTGTCGTAATACTGCCCCTTCCTTAGTATTGTTCGTCCCGAACAATAGCCACTTACATTAAACCAATAACAATTAACAATAACTTAATTAAATGTACAGAATTTACCAACACAAAATTAAAATTCAACAAAGTCTCTTAATTTTACGGGATGTATCATCTACCGTACTGGTCTCCATCTCGTTGGCTTCTGCCTCATGTGGGGTTCATCTGCTTCATCAGAAAACGTCCTATCATTGGTAACAGTCACATCAGTGGTAGTAACTTCATCAATGGCTTCACTTTTCCCTTCTCAAAACCGAGTAGAGTTTCTTCTTTGACAGTGGCTTTTTCAGGTGACACATCTTCAGCAGCATCATTTGTTCCATTGTTTACTTCGTCCCAACTGAAATGTCCTGGACCATGATAACGCCAAAGCCTGTTGGCATGCACCACCTTTGGCTTAACTCGCCGACCACATTTTATCCAGAAAGTCACGTCTGAGAGACGATCCACTATGTCATATGGGCCTTTCCATGGAGAAGACAACCCAGGAGACTTCCCTTTGGTCTTCCTGGGATTATACAACCACACCTTGTCTCCTGGTACAAGGCTGACTTCAGTAGATCTCTTGTCATAAGATAACTTCATCGAATCAGCAGACGTTTTTCAAGTTTGAACGCACTTGATGGTAAATATCATCCATCCTTTCTGATAACACTTTCACAAACTCTGACACATTTTCAGGCAACTCTTCATTAGGT
>NW_013937927.1:0-1090 GCF_000517525.1 Limulus polyphemus
TATCGTTAAATCTTGTGTCTTTTTATTGACAGTACACAGTATCGTTAAATCTTGTCTTCTTTTTGATAGTACATAGTATTGTTAAATCTTGTGTCTTATTGAGATTAAACGGTATTGATAAATCTTATGTCTGCTTATTGACAGTACACAGTATTGATAAATCCTGTATCTTCTTATTGACAGGACACAGTATTGTTAAATCTTGTGTCTTCTTATTGACATTACACATTATTGAAAAATCCTGTATCTTCTTATTGACAGAACACAGTTTTGTTAAATCTTGTGTCTTCTAATTGACAGTTCACAGTGTTGATGAATCCTGTATCTTCTTATTGACAGGACTCAGTATTTTTAAATTTTGTGTATTCTTATTGACAGTACACAGTATCGTTAAATCTTGTGTCTTCTTATTGACAGTACATAGTATTGATAAATCCTTTATCTTCTTATTGACAGTACACAGTATTGTTATATCTTGTGTTTTCTTATTTGACAGTACACAGAATTGATAAATCCTGTATCTTCTTATTGACAGGACACAGTATTGTTAAATCTTGTGTCTTCTTATTGACAGTACACAGTATTGACAAATCCTGTATCTTCTTATTGACATTACACAGTATCGTTAAATCTTTTGTCTTCTTATTGACAGTACACAGTATTGATAAATTCTGTATCTTCTTATTGACAGGACTCAGTATTGTTAAATCTTGTGTCTTTTTACTGACAGTCCACAGTATCGTTAAATCTTGTGGCTTGTTATTTATAGTACACAGTATCATTAAATCTTATGACTTGTTATGATAGTACACGGTATCGTTAAATCTTGTGTCTTCTTATTGACAGTACAGAGTTTTCATAAAACCTTTTTCTTCTTATTGACAGGACACAGTATTGTTAAATTATGTTTCTTCTTATTGACAGTACACAGTATTGATAAATCCTGTATTTTCTTATTGACAGGACACAGTATTGATAAATCCTGTATCTTCTTATTGACAGGACACAGTATTGTTAAATACTTGTGGCTTGTTTATTGATAGTACACAGTATTCATTAAATCTTATGAATTGTTATGATAGTACACAGT
>NW_013937928.1:0-1753 GCF_000517525.1 Limulus polyphemus
TCCGAGTGCATTGAATAGGTCACTGTAACTAGTAAGGTTCTATGACCCACTGTTGACTTTAGTCTGCAGGCAATGTGTTAATTAACTCATATATTTACAAAAGATCTACGTGTGTTTCCTTAAGTCCGACTGGATCAAATAGGTCCTAATAACTAGTATCGTTCTGTGACCCACTGTTAACTTTAGTCAGCAGCCAATGTGTTAATTAACTCATCTCTTTACAACATATCTACATGTGTTTCCTTAAGTCCGACTGGATTAAATAGGACCCAATTGCTAGTATCGTTCTACGTCTCACTGTTGACTTTAGTCTGCAGTCAATGTGTTAAGTAACTCATCTATTTACAACATATCTACATGTGTTTTTTAGGTCAGAGTGGATTAAATAGGACCCAATAACTACTATTGTTCTATGACCCACTGATGACTTTATTCTGCAGCCAATATGTTAATTAACTCATCAATTTACAACATATCTACATGTTTTTAAAAACACATGTAGATATGTTGTAAATATATGAGTTAATTAACACATTGGCTACAGAATGAAGTCAACAGTGGGTCATAGAACTATACTAGTTTTGTTTCCTGTTTAATCCACTCGGACTTAAGGAAGTCCGAGTGGATTACATAGGTCCCAATAGCTAGTATCATTCTATGACCCACTGTTGACTTTATTCTGCAGTCGTGTTAATTAACTCATTTATTTACAACATATCTACATGTGTTTTTTAAGTGCGAGTGGATTAAATAGGAACCAATAACTAGTATTGTTCTGTGACCCACTGTTGACTTTAGTCTGCAGTCAATGTGTTAATTAACTCATCTATTTACAACATATCTACATGTGGTTTTATATCCGAGTGGAATAAATAGGACACAATAACTAGTATTGTTCTATAACCCACTGTTGAATTTAGTCGGCAGCCACAATGTTAATTAACTCATATATTTACAACATATCTATATGTGTTTCCTTAAGTCCGAGTGGATTAAATAGGACCCAATAGCTAGTATCGTTCTATGAGCGTCTTTTGACTTTAGTCTTCAACCAAAATATTTATTAACTTATATATTTACAACATATCTACATGTGTTTTCTTAAGTCCGACTGGATCAAATAGGTCCTAATAACTGGTATCGTTCTGTGACCCACTGTTAACTTTAGTCTTCAGCCAGTGTGTTAATTAACTCATCTACTTATAACATATCTATATTGGTTTCCTTCAGTCCGAGTGGATTAAATAGGACCCAATAACTAGTATCGTTCTATGACCCACTGATGACTTTATTCTGCAGCCAATGTGTTAATTAACTCATCCATTTACAACATATCTACATGTGTTTCTTCAAGTCCGAGTGCATTAAATAGGTCCCAATAACAAGTAACGTTCTATGACCCACTGTTGACTTTAGTCTGCAGGCAATGTGTTAATTAACTCATATATTTACAAAAGATCTACATGTGTTTCCTTAAGTCCGAGTGGATTAAATAGTAAAAATTAACTAGTATCCTTCTATGACCCACTGTTGACTTTATCTGCAGGCATGGTGTTAATTAACTCATATATTTATAAAAGATCTATATGGGTTTCCTTAAGTCTGACAGGATTAAATAGGACCCAATAGCTAGTATCTTTTTATGACCCATTGTTGTCTTTAGTCTGCAGTCAATGTGTTAATTAACTCATCTATTTACAGCATATCTACATGTGTTTCCTTAAGTCCGACTGGATCAATTAGGTCCTAATAA